>NC_077230.1:114590353-114893805 GCF_027887165.1 Monodelphis domestica | reverse complement strand
GTTGAATGCCTGGAGACTGGCCCAGGTTACTTTCAAGGTAAACTCTTTGGAGCAACCCCTTTGTGGGCCGTAAGATTTCTCTCCTTTCAGTAGCTCTGAGGGCTCCTGATGGGATTGGGTTCAGCTGGTGCCCTAAAGCTGGGATCTCCCTTGAGACTCAGTTGGAAGGACCCAGCCAGGGGTCTACAGGCTTCCCCCTTCTCTCTATGTTTCCCTGCCATCTGTGTTGGGCATCCCGGAGACTGGCTCAGGTTGCTTTCAAGGTGAGTCCTTCAGAATAGCCAGCCCGGGGCCCTTTTGCCAACCCTGAAGTTCCCGCTGCTGCCTTGGGCTGAGCCCTCTGGGTTGGGGGGGATGGGTCCTGGGACCTTCCTTCTGCCTGCCCCTTAGATCCGAGTGATCTAGGGTTTTGGCTTTTGGGGGGCTGTACCTTTTGATACAGGTCCGGGAGGAGGGTTCCCCGGGTCTGTCCTGTTGTTCAGCTTGAATTTCAGTGTCCTAGGAGCTCTCAGTTTGTGATCTGTAAGGAAGGGTTTCTGAGGTCTGAACTTTCATAGCTTCTAAGCTGCCATCTTGACCAGAAGTCTGAGGTAACTTTTTATTTAAATTTTTTGTTTTTTAAATATTTTTCCACATTTATATGATTAATTTTCTCTCCCTTCCTTCTTCCCTCCCCACTCCCAGAACTGACAAGCAATTCCACTGGGTTGTATAAATGTTATCATTTGATACCTATTACTACATTATTCATTTTTGTCATAGAACAGTCTTTTAAAGCCAAAACCCCAAATCATATACCCATATAAACAAACGAAAAGTCATGTCATAAGTTTTTCTTTGGTATTTCTACTCCAATAGTTCTTTCCCTCAATGTTGGTAGCATTCTTTCTCATAAATCCCTCAGGAATATGCTGGATTGTTATTGTATTACCACTAGTAGTTCCACAATGTTTCACTTTCAATGTACAATGTTTCTTAGTTCTGCTCATTTCATTTTGCATCAGTTCCTGGAGGTCTTTACAGTTCATCTGGAAATCATGAGGTAAATCTTAATTTTATGAGTTGCATCATCCAAGATGATGACTTCCATTGTAAAAAGAGCTCATTCAGATGAATGAGGGTGTGGAAATCACATGTTTGGTCCCTATTTCTCATAGTAGAAAGAGAATTGAATTTGGAAACAGAAGACCTGATTGTAAATCTATATTCCACTGTTTACTTGCTGTGTAAACTTTTGGCAAATAGTATAGCTTCTCAGGATCTGAATTTACTGATTTGTAAAAGGAGAGTTCATGCCTTCAGTGAAATACCAAGGTAGTGTGGTTTCTTCTTGCATTCCATGGACCTATTATGCTTAAAAAGAAACAAATTCTCCCTTTCTCCCTCTCTCTCTCTCTCTCTCTCTCTCTCTCTCTCTCTCTCTCTCTCTCTCTCTCTCTCTGAGGGAGGGAGGGAGGGAGAGAGAGCAAGAGGAAAGATCTTTAAAAAATATATATGTGTATATATATATATATATATATATATATATATATATATATATTGAAAAATCTTTAAAAATATATATATATTTTTAAAGATCTTTCCCTTTGCTTTTCCCTTACTGTTCCCTGTGTACTATGTATTGTCTAATAACTTCTGTTCCATTTTTATTCCACCTCTCCATCCCTTAAAAAGAAAGAGTTTCACACATTAAAGAATTGTGTGTAACTCGTGACTAAATAGACTCTGAATCTCTTTAGGGATTTAGATGATTTTCTACGTATGAACTTCACTTCATGGATTCTTTCCCCATCAGAAGCCTTTTTCAACCTACATTTGGCCTCTGAACTTTTGTGTCAGACAATTAAAGTTCCTGATTCCTGTATAAAAAGAAAAATCTCTAAATGAGTAAGGAATCCTTTTCTATGCTCTAGGAATATAGCTGATACATGAGTAATCTTTGAATTTTTCAGGTTTGACTTATCATCTTTAAGGTTCCTCCTTATCACAGTTCTTGAAGTATTGTCATCTTTTCACTTGGTTTTCTACTTCTTTAACCTTATACTTTTGCTCAAATCTTACTGTCATTTTGGTGGAAATCAAGATCCTGGGCCAAATGATTCAGTCTGTCAAAGGAATGTAAAACATGACATCTTCACATGAAAAATACAGATCCAAGTATTTTCTTTCTATCTATCTATCTATCTATCTATCTATCTATCTATCTATCTATCTATCTATCTATCTATCTATCTGTCTATCTATCCATATGTGTATCTTGAGATATTCTAGCAAGACATTTTTTGCTTAGTGATTTCAAGATTCGGAGCAGTATAATTTCATGAACTGGAAGGGGTTACCAATCTTTTTTTTTTTTTTAATCTAGTGCCAAAAACCATAGAAAAATAAAAAACAGAAGATAAAAGATGAGAAAGAATTAGAAGGGGAGTCAACATAAAAATGGAAATATTTGTTCATTATTGTTTTAGAAGTCTTATGGATTTCTCTCTCTCTCTCTCTCTCTCTCTCTCTCTCTCTCTCTCTCTTTCTGTCTATCTATACATCTCAAATACTTATATTCATCCCTGCTTTAAAAACTACCTATTGGTCATTTCTACCTGCCTTCCATAAGCATACCAAACTCAATATAGTAAATCCAGAGCAGAACTTAGGATCATTTAAAAATAAAATCTCTTTTGAACTGATTCCATTTGTGAGTACCACCACACATTGATTTCATAACTTTGAAATCATCCACTCACTCTCCATTTCCAATGAGTTGCCATGTCTTATTGATTCTGCCTCCAAAGCATCTAACACATCTATACCATTTTGTCTAGTCACAGAAACACCATCCTAAAGTATGCCCTCATAATCTCTTGCCTAGATTATTGCAATAGCCTGCTAATTGGTCTTCCTGAGTCAATTTTTTTTTTTGCTTTTTGCCAATCTGTTTTCTACACAGCTGACAAAAGAGATCATAGTGACTCTATATTTGAGATAACATCAAAAACATAGTCTTGTTTGTTATCTAAAGACTCTCTTGACGTCATTCAAATCTATCTTTCTAGTCTTAATATACATTACTCACTTTTATATATGTAATAGTCCACCTAAATTGGCCTTCTTGATGTTACTCATATGTATTCCCTTTCTCATCTCTTTTCTTTTGCATAGACTGCCTCCATGCCTTCATCTCCTCATCTCATTTCCATAAAAGCTTACTTTAAATAGAAATTCCTATGTGAAACTTTTCCTGATTCCATCAGTTGTACTGTCATCTCCCTAAAATCAATGTATACATACATGCATATTACACATATGTATGTAAATCACACACACATATATAAATATTTTGTGTGTTTAGATGAATGGCTATATGTATATTACATATGTGTATGGATGCATGGATGCATACTCAAAAATATAGAGATATTTTCACCCCAATAGAATGTAAGTTTCTTGATGGTAAGGAATGTTTTATTTTTGTCTTTTTATTCCCTGTGCCTAATATAGTGCCTGATGCATATTAGATATATAATAAATGCTTAATTAGCTGTTGATTGATTGATTGAACAAGTACAAATATTGGCCCTAATTTTGTCAAGTATTAAAGGGTATAACTGTACCAGAGTTAACGCCATCTTCTATTAGAAATTCAGTAACTAGCCTTCACTTCATTGTACTAATTTGTATTAAGTAACAAAGGATTATTTTGGCCTCTGTTTCTAATTTGGTTCTTCACTTGTAAAGCATTCCCATCGTGATTCCCCATAGAGATACCATGTCTAAGCCCCAGGTGATTACTCTGCAGGGTGTTCTACTCTGGTTTTGATTCTATTCATTTAGCAAGTCTAGAAAAGAAAGAAGAGGAAAGTCAGAAAAGATAAGGTCTTGTATATTGTACAATTCAGTGCTCTGTGTATATATGTGTGTGAATGTGTATTTTATTCAGTTAGGGAAAAGACACTGTCATTTTCTGATAGTTTCCTTTGATATTCTACCCCAGAGCCAATAAGTGCCAGTTCAGCAAAATGTGTCTTTTGTCCCTTTGAGGTTTTCTCTGTGATTCTCAAAGAATGAATAGAGTTCAGGACTGTTGGGTCCATAGGAAAGGATAGACCTTGTGTTATTCCCAACCCATCCCTAGCTTCCTATTCTTATTAATTATATTTGCCACATTTTATCCAGAGCTCTACTCATAGCCTAAGGCAACAGTCTTCCCTGAAATACTCAACTCACACAAAAGACATGACAGATGAATAATCAAAATAGCAGAACTCTATAATATCTTATCACCTTGTCTAGCAGAAAGCATCTGCTGATCCATACCAAGCAATTACCTCACATGGCAGCATAGGAATGAGAACTGTGCCTGAGCCTATGGTCCTGTGGATGACTTCTGTTGAGTCCATGAATGGAAATCAAATTAAATTTGTGCCACACCTAAATTGGTACAGATTTAGAGAATTAAAAAAATCAAAATAGGATCCGGAAGGCATTCATCCAGAAAACCTCTAAGCACTTATATATTAATAGTATTTATATCTGAAAGGGAACTCAGAGATCATCTATTCCAAATTCCTCATTTTATAGAGAAAGTAATTAAGGCCCAGAGTGTTGGAAGAGCCTTGCCCAAAGTTTTCCAGGTAATAATAAGAATAATCATGTCCTCTGAGTACAAATCTAAGATTCTTTTTTACTGTTATTTAGAGTGCTTTTATTTGAACCTTTTTCTTAGTAAGTAGAGAAGCATAAGAAATTAGCCCTATTTGTAGGTAGAGTAGGCTGCCACCTACTGATGGTATTTGTTTTTGTATTTCTAGAAGAATAAAAATAATTAAATGAATATTTGTTTGTTGTTTACACAAAAATTCCCAGATATCTTCCTTTAAATGTCTTAGAGAAGGCATCACTTGACAGTATGTGTATATCTCTCAATATATCTGTATATTTACATAGAACATGATAAATGTTTCCTTTTATCAATTCTTTCTCTAGAAATGGACATTCATAAGTTATTCTTCAAATATTAATTCTTTATCTGTATATATTGTTCTCTTGGTTTTCCTCATTTTTTTGTAATTCAATGTAAATCTTTATATGTTTTTATTTCTGTTTGTTAATTAAGCTGATGATAGTTTCTTATGGTTGTATAATATTCCATCACAATCACAAACCACAATTTGTTCAGCCATTACCCAATTGATGGACATCCTCTCAATTTTCAAATCTTTGCCACGACAAAGTGAATTTCTATAAATATTTTCAAATATATAGGTTCTCCTCCTTTTCCCCTGTACATCTTAGGAAACAGACCTAACAGTACTGGGTCTACAAATATGCACAGTTTTTAATTCTTTGAGTATAATTCAAAATTGCTCTCTAAATTGGTAGGATCAGTTCACATTTCTACCAACAATGTAATAGGGTTCCCATTTTCCCAAAACATCAACAGCATTTGTCATTTTGTCTTTTTATTGTTTTAGCAAATCTGATAGGTGTAAGCTTATATCTCAGAATTATTTTGATTTACATTTCTCTAATCAGTGATGATTTATAACATTTTTATATGACTATCAACTGATGTTGTTTGAAGAAGTATTAAAACATTGCCTGAAAAACATTTCCAAAATCTTTGCCTGCTCTAATAGTCAATAGTCAATAAACATTTATTTAAGCATGTATCATGTTCCAGGCAGTATGCTAAATGTCTAGAATTTCTATCCTCCAGCTCACTCTATTGGGATAAGACATGAAATGTTTTATACACAAATATTTTACTTTGAAATGGTGAAAAAAAATATCTATTATAATTCCATGAAGTCAAAACACAAATTTACTAATTAGATTAGTTTTAGTCAAGATTCATTGCTGTAAAGAAATGGGGAGGAACAAAAAGATATGCTCCATTTAATAGAGAGAAGGGAGTGAAATGACCTAAATATTGACTTTAAGAAGCTAGACCCAGGTAGCTACACAATGAGAGAATAAATCTGCAAGTGATCAGCATAAGACACTGAGGTGGAATAAATATTATCTAGTGATGTGGCATGTGTGGATGTGGATGTTAATCTATTTATCATTTTACTTAGGACTAACACTTTAGATATTTTTTCAATTATATGTCAGGCTTTCAACAAACATTCATTAAGCACATACTAACCACCAGAAACACTGTGCTAAGTCCTTAGGATGCAAAGGTAAAAACAAAATAAAATAAAATAAAACAAAACTGTGTTAATTATCAAGGATCTCACAGATGAAAAGGGGAGGAGAAACTATGGAAACAACCATGTACAAAGAAGACATAGGATGTACATTTTTCTATTTAAAACAATCTCTTTTGTATGGACACAGCTATATAAGCCTCTACATATATATATATATATATATATATATATATATATATATATATTCTACCTATGCACCACTGTATACAAAAACTTAGTAACTGAGGTTCTTTTGCTTTATCTTTTCTGACCTTTCATTCCATTTCTAATGCAAGTATTTGCTGAATGATCAAACCACCAAAAGTGAAAGATGGCATGGCAATGTGGGTAGGCCATTGGCTTCAAAGTCAGGAAGGCCTGGTTTCAAGTCCTACTTTACAAACAGTTTGGCTAATGTAATCCTGGGAATGTCAACTAAGGGTATGGAAGTTTGAGTGACTGTTCATATCCTCCTTGGTAGACAGAATTTACTCACATGGGGGAATTCCCCATGATAGAGAACTCAGAAATATGACCCCAATTCTCCTTATTTACCTACTTGCTGAAGAAATTACCAATATACATATCATTTCCAGAAATATTTAAACTTCTTTAAAATTTTTTTGGAGTTTCTGTAAGCACTTTCAATGTTCCCATTTAGTTGCAAACATTTGCTAAAATATTTTTTTTAATTCTCATTTTTTAACCAAAGCAAATTTTCTAAGGATGTCTACTCAGTAATTTTTCATTCTTTCTAATTATTATACAGCACTTGAAATTGATAAAATTATTTTTTCTTATATATAAATTAAAATTGCTTTTTCTCCAAAGTAGATCTAAATTGGCAATACTCTGGGGACTGTATTTTTTCTCAAAGCAGAGCGAGATAAAAACCAAGTCCCTCCACAATTAAAATAATACAATTACTTTCAACTGCTAATGGCATCCAGGAAGATTTGAATTGTATCAACATCAATGGAGATGACTGGAACAGACTGATTTCATGGATATTTGAAACAGGGGTGGCTGTGTATGGTATAGAGAAATAGTTAAAAGTGTTAGATCCAGTTCTCTCAGTCTTAAATGGGCTATGTAACTGAGCAACTTGCTTAATTTACATGTACCTCAACTTTGTCATCTGTAAAGAGAGTTGGACCAGATAACCATCTTGATGATTCCTTTTAGCTCTAAATAAATTATATCTAAAAACTAATAAGTGTATGTGATCCGTAAGTAGTAATCAGAGTTGTAGTTATACTAATATTGAGATTAATGAAAAACATTAATACTCTTCTTTCTGCTCCTCTAGAATGTAAGTGACCTATGAGCTGAATCTGTTTCATGGCTTTTTGTCTTTGTAGACCACTACCTGCAAATATTTCATAAATGCATGTTGGTTTATTGATTTTACTAGGATCAAAAAAACAAGAGAGAAGAGACCTTAAAGACAATCTAATAAAAAATCCCTAATTTTGCAGATGAGAAAATAAAGAACCAAGACAGGATAAGTGAATGCTTGAACCAAAATTTAAAGCCAAGTTAAATCAGCTCAACACCACTCCATGGACTTTCCCTTCTACCCCACAATATTCATCCTGCTTCTATTTGTTGTATCTTAGTGGGGAGGGAAAAAATGGAAATGTAGTGCTAGGGATAAAATTGTTGAAAAAAATGATGAAAATATGAGTTTGTAAGAAAAAGGTGCATATATATGTATATAATCATGCATATGTTTCTAAATATGCATATGCAGATACATATATCTATTTTTTACTGTGAAAATGTATATCTATGTATATATGTATGTAATGTGTATATGCATATAAATGTATGTCTCTATATATTTAATGCATGTGTATATCCCAGATTCATTGCTGAAAAATGTGTATGTGTGTGCTTGGGTGTAACATTTTCTTCAATTAATCTGGGTTCTTATCAAAATGAATGTGACTACTTCTATTGAGGGAGACCACATTTCCTCTTGCTCTTCTCATTCTGTCTGATTTGTCCATGTTCTCTTGGAAATCTTCTCCAGGGATTCTAGCCAATATGCAGGAGAGGTCTTCCTTTCAGTCTTTAAAATATGATCATTTTTTAATTGATTTGATTATCTAATGATCATTAAAATGATCATTTTCTAATTACTTGAATTTGTATTATCCTTTATAATAATGAGACACTTAATACAACAATAGGATAGATAAATCCCACTCACCCCTGGGACTGTACCACAGTGAAAACACTGTTCTATGTTCAGCATGAAAACAACAGCAGATGAATTCTGCTGAGTGACATGTGGCTGTCTTTTTTCCTCTTCTTTTTCATATCCAGTTTTTTTTTTTTCATCTAGTTCCACCACGGTAAAATTCTTTCAGATCCATGGGGTCCTTGGCAACAGAAAGTATGAAGTATGAGTGGACAGAGTAATGTCAAGAACAGATTAGCTTTAGTGCCTCTATATTTGAAGAGACATTACTTCTGAGGTATTGCCTTCATACTTTTCCCATCCTCCCAACCTAAGCACAATACTCAATGCCTGATGGGAACCAAACATGGCTGAAAGAGTCAAAGATAGGTCAGATTTGTAGCTTTTCATATTCAGCATGAGCACACATGATGCAACTATACATATTTTATCAGACTCTCTTAAATATGTAGGTTTGTAGTATGGGCACTTTGTATAGGGAGGTCTTTTGCAAAGTTTAAGAATATAAGAATTAGCAAAAATGTCAAGATATATTTGGTTTAAAATGTGCAAATAATTACTTCTTTATTTAATATATGCTATACAGGAATGTATCTTACAGGTATATTTCATCCATGAACAGAATTCAAAGCTGATTTGAGTTATTCATTTTAGAAAAAAGTCTTTTCATTACACAATTAGGTATGAAGCCTGTAAGGTACAATGAATAGAATGCTTCTTTAAGAAGAAGGAAGATATGAGTAAAAGTCCCATTTCTGATATGTACTATGTATGTGACCCTTAGTAGCTCACTTAATTTCCCAGCATTCCAGCTACCTCTCTAAGACTAATCTTTGTATGTATTTATGAATGTATCATGTATGTATGGTTATGTATAAATATTCTATTTATGGCCCAAACTAAAAATTTTGTTTGTGTTTATATATATATGTATATATATATATATATAGTATCATGTTAAAGAGAAAACTAAAGTTCAGAGTACATATTATATGTCCAAAACTATACAAAAAATTAGTAACAATGAAAGGATTGAAACTGCAATCTTCTCACTTAGGTTGTTGCTTTTTAAAAATCTTCCCTGTCAAATATATATCTATCTAGTGGAAAGTGGGAAGATAATGATGGATACAGAAGAGACAAAATCAACTTATGTGGCATCTCCCAGTTTGGAAAAAATATTGATACAATAATAATTGATAATGATATGATTATTTTCTCCCTCCATATCAATACCTTTGACAACTGCAGTTTGGAGGATTCTGTAGAAGTATAAACTCCTTAAAGACAGATAATCCATCTTTGCATCTCTTTCATTATTAAGAACCATGATTTATACATAAAAGACACAGTGAATCTTTTTTTTTAATATTACCTAAGAACTTTCTTTTTTCTACATGTTATCATGATAATCATTATAACAAAAACATTTACATATTACCAACTTAGCAACTGTGCTAAATGTTCTACAAATATTACCTCATTTGATCCTCACAAAAATCCTAGGAAGTAGTTTCTATCATTTTCCCCATTTTACAGTTGAGGAAACTGAGGTTAAGGAGTTAATCAACTTGCCCAATGTCAAATTATTTTGTGTCTGAGGATGGATTTGAGCTCAGGTTTTCTCTACTTTAAGCATAGCATTCTATGCAAAACACCTTGGTTTTATTCTCTTATTCATTCATCAGTCATATATAGAAATAAAGAATTAAGCTCAATGGAGAAGGTAATTTATTTTGTATTGTTATTTCTTTGGGGACTGTGGGACAAATTTCTTTCTCTTTCCCTAAAAGACTTCATCTAATGTTGATTGAGTGATTTGGAATCTCTAAATATCAGCTCTAGGTTTGCTAATGGACATTATTTGTGCTTTTGTTTCTGTTTGCTTTGCTTTCTAATCTTTCCTCAGAGTTGGTGGTTTTGTTGGGATAAAGAATTCCAATGGAAGAAAGTACCTCTACCAGTGTAGCTATGCAACTGTTTTGCAAACTTAATTTTAGAGAGAGCTGGAGGAGAAACTTCAGCTGGGTGACAAGCAGTATATGGCAGAAGAAGGACTTTAAGTGGAGTGTTTTCTCACTTAAAAGTCCGCTTTCGGTCCACTACAAAATATTGCTTCTCCTTATGTTATTCCAAATATATTCCTAGTACAGTGTTTCTAAGTTTCTAGGTTTTATACATTTTGCAAATAACTCTCATGTACTATTATATGAATCATTTTACCACCACAATATCATTGGTTATGGTGATTATCTTTTCACGGTATTTCTGTATCTTTTACAACTATACAGTTGGGAAATTTCATAGAAGTATAAACTCCTTAAGGACAAAGATTTCATCTCTGCATCTTTTATTATAAGAATTGTGATTTGCATGTAGAAGGCAGTTAGTGATTTTAAAGAAATCTTACTTGAGAAACTTTCTTTTCTGTAGAATGTCTTTTCAGAGATCAAATAAACAGTTTTCCAATTGGCACACTCAACCTAATCTATAATAAGATCTAATAAATGTTTAAAAAGTATACCTTTTGGACTTTTCTCCACAGACTTACTTGCACTGTAGTCTATTGACAAGCATGATCTCACCCTACTTGGATCTTCTACTTATTTGTCATCTGGACTTACCTATAATTTAGCATCTGAAAGTCATGGGTATGCATATTAGGCATGAAGGAAACCTCTGATGCCCATGCAAGACACAACAGTTTCTTACCCCCTAAACGTCCCCCCCCCAAAATTAACTCGTTTTCTCTCTTTTAAAATCTGATCAATACAATTTGATTGTATACAGTATCACCCTGGAAAGTACTCTTTTGGAACACCAATTATATCATTGTATCTATATGTTGCAGTTGGAATCTCACTGCAGTGATATGTTGAAGCCAGTTTGAACTGATTTGCCAAATCAGATTGTTCAATTTTATATGAAGAATTTATACTTCAGACTATGACAAATTCTACAAATATGAGATTGACTTTTTGTTTGGTTGGTTTGCTAGATGTTAAAAATAGATGGAAAATGTTAATGCAGATTAAACTTAAATGTGTATGGCATATTTTCTCTCTTTGGAAATCTGATTATTAAAAACTGAACAACATATTACTGGATCTCAAAGTTTCTGTTATCTTGTTTCTCCCCTTCATGTTCATCCCATGTAAACTTCTTATTTATAGGACAGATGAAAAATGATCAAATAGTTCTCAAATTTTGAAAAGGAAAAGATCTGAAATATGACTTTCATTGAATCTGGCTCAAGCAATTCTTGCTTTTCTTACCTGATTTAAAATAACAAAAATGATGGCAATAATATAACAAGATGAATGAGATAAAAAAGTAATAGTAATAATAATATTTGTGATGATATTTGCATTTTTATACTGCTTTAAAACTTTCAAAGAACTTGTACATATATACTCTCATTTGATATCTATCTCCCCCAAACAAACAAACAAAAACCCACTAAACTTCATGGGAGAGAAGCTGGCAGATATACTATTCCATTTTTCAGATTAGTAAATTGATAGCAAAAGGATTAACAGGGCTTTCTTAAGGTCTTGTAACAAAGGAATGGACTAGACTCTAGTCCTCAGACTTTTTACACAGGGGACCAGTTCACTGTCCCCCAGGCCGCTGGAGTGCCGAACTGTTATAAAAAACAAAACAAAAACAAAACCAAAAACTATGAACAAATCTACATACCTCTGTCTGGGATAGCAGAGGCTGAAGCACTGGCTGTGATGGGCCTGTCACACCTTGTACAGGCCCATCACGCCACCACTATACTGGGCAGCAGTATACACAGTAAGGAATTCCCTCCCCCAGATTGCTGCTCACCATGCTGACATCTTCCATTGTGCAGCCACATAGTCATATTTGTGGGCACCTTGTTCTCATTCAGTTACTCTCAGAACAAGGCACCATGCAAAGGGTTATGTCACCTGAAGTAGTACTGTACATGAACGCCACCACACTTTGCGGCATTGCCACATATAGTGCTCCTCTCATTGACCACCAATGAAAGAGGTGCCTCTTCCGGAAATGCGGTGGGGGCCAGATAAATGGCCTCAGAGGCTGCATGTGGCCCATAGGCCATAGTTTGGGGACCCCTGGTCTAGAGAAGTGAACCTTGGTCTTTCCCTTCTAAATCTATCTCATTACGATGATTCAAAATAGTTCCATATTGCTTGATTGAAGTCAATGAAACAGGAAGACATTGATTAAATTTGTAATTGGAATGGAATTCACTTAGTGATATACTTGACAACTGAGTTCTGTGAAATGTCAAATGGATACAAAGACCAATGAATGAGTACATTTTATGAAGTCAGAACTATTTCTTAAATAATGACATTAATTTCTAATTATACTTTAGAAGTAGCATATATGTGGCGAAGATGGGAATGCTTTTGTATTGTATGTATAATCTATAAATTTTTCATTTCCTTTGGCAGTTTTAAATAGGAAAAAGGTATCAGATTAGGAAGCTTTAATTATAGCTTATTTCCTTTTAAATGAACCTTATGTGATACACATGTATATTCATTTACTCTGTTCATCAGTCATGCATTAGTACATAGGAAGTATGACATGTTGGAACAACTAGATTCTAGAATATACATGCACATGCATCTATGCAAACATATATGAATACATACCTACATGGTATCCTAAAACTCTTACTGCCACTTTGATTTTAATAGTTTAAGGGTGAAGTATTTTGGGATAGTCTGTAAAGGGGACTCATGCTGAATGTGCTGTGCTGGCTAGAATAGGCATAAAGTTCCCAACCACACTTCCCCTCCCTTCTCTCCATTCTTTTACCTATAGAATCCCTTGATTGTGTATGTACCATGTAACCTATGGAAACCCCCCATCCTTGCCAAATCTACCCTGTAACTTGGCTAGAGAGGTGTATAAGGCGATTGTGTTGAGGGGTATCCACAAGTACAGAAGAGAGAGTCAGTAGGAGATTTAGTAAAATGATCACCAGCATGGAGGAGGGGAGGATTAGTTGATTGGTTGTTAGATTGTGAGCTCCTCCAGTGCACAAGGAAACACCCCATTCCCCTTGAAACTATACTGAAACATGGGCCTTAAAGTCAGCAGGTGCCTTTCAAGTGAGTTTATATCTCAGTTGAAGATGCCCACTTACCATAAGAGTAATAAATTGTCTTGTTGCTTTGTGATGTCAGAATCTCATTTTGTTTTAGTTTGATTCACGTCCCACACATCTATGTATGAATAAATCAAAGTCCCTCCCTTCAAACAGCATCAAATTTTATTGGGAAGATAAAATATATACAGAAAAGTAAGTGCTAGATAATGTATAATAAGATTAATAAGAAAGGTACCTAAAAATGAGGTCCATGGAAATTAGAAGGATCATTGCTATGTGTGGTAATCAGCAAAGGCTTAAAGACAGGATTTCAATTATAATTGAACCATAGAGGAAAACTTAAATTAAAACATTTGGAAAAACAGGGAATAACATTCCAGGCAAAGGAAATGATATGAAGAAAGATCTCAGAGAGGGAAACCACAGGAAGTGTTTGAGGAAAAATAATGTTAATTGTAGTATTCATTCAAGTATAGGAATAATGGCATGTGTGTCTTAATAGGCACATTAAAACTTGATTATGGAGGTCTTGAATTCAAGGTGAAGCAGTTTAACTGTGGACAATGAAAATTCATTAATCATTTTTTAAACATTATTTTATTTGGTCATTTCCAAACATTATTCATTGGAAACAAAAATCATTTTCTCCCCCCCCCCCGCCACCACCTCTCCCATAGCCGGCACATGATTCCACTGGGTATCACATGTGTTCTTGACTTGAACCCATTTCCATGTTGTTGGTATTTGCTCTAGAGTGTTCATTTAGAGTCTCTCCTCAGTCATATCCCCTCCACCCCTGTTGTCAAACATTTTTCTTTTCTTCGGTGTTTTTACTCTCACATTTTATCTTCTGCTTGTGGATAGTGTTTTTTAGATCCCTGCAGATTGTTCAGGGACATTGCATTGTCCCTAATGGAGAAATCCATTACCTTTGATTGTACCACAGTGTATCAGTCTCTGTGTATAATGATTTCCTGGTTCTGCTCTTTTCGCTCTGCATCACTTCCTGGAGGTTGTTCCAGACTTCATGGAATTCCTCCACTTTATTATTCCTTTTAGCACAATAGTATTCCATCACCAACATATACCACAATTTGTTCAGCCATTCCCCAATTGAAGGGCATCCCCTCATTTTCCAATTTTTGGCCACCACAAAGAGCGCAGCTATGAATATTCTTGTACAAGTCTTTTTCCTTATTATCTCTTTGGGGTACAAACCCAGCAGTGCTATGGCTAGATCAAAGGGCAGAGAGTCTCTTATCGCCCTTTGGGCATAATTCCAAATTGCCCTCCGGAATGGTTGGATCAATTCACAACTCCACCAACAATGGATTAGTGTCCCTACCTTGCCACATCCAATCCAGCATTCATTACTTTCCATAACTGTCATTTTAGCCAATCTGCTAGGTGTGAGGTGATACCTCAGAGTTGTTTTGATTTTCATCTCTCTGATTATAAGAGAGGTAGAGCACTTCTTCATGTGCTTATTAATAGTTTTGATTTCTTTGGCTGAGAACTGCCTGTTCATGTCCCTTGCCCATTTATCAATTGGAGAATGGCTTGATTATTTGTACAATTGATTTAGCTCTTTGTAAATTTGAGTAATTAAACCTTTGTCAGAAGTTTTTATGAATATTGCTTCCCAATTTGTTGCTTCCCTTCTGATTTTAGTTATATTGGTTTTGTTTGTACAAAAACTTTTTAATTTGATATATTCCAAATGATTTATTTTGCATTTTGTGACTCTTTTTAAGTCTTGCTTGGTTTTAAAATCTTTCCCTTCCCAAATGTCTGACATGTATGCTATTCTGTGTTCACCTAATTTTCTTATAGTTTCCTTCTTTATGTTCAAGTCAATCACTCATTTTGAATTTATCTTGGTTTGGGTGTGAAGTGTTGATCTAAACCTAATCTTTCCCACACTGTCCTCCGATTTTCCCAGCAGTTTTTTACGAAATAGTGTATTTTTATCCCAAAATCTGGGTTTTCTGGGTTTGTCGTATACTGTCCTACTGAGGTCACTTACCCTGAGTCTATTCCACTGATCCTCCTTTCTGTCTCTTAGCCAGTACCAAATTGTTTTGATGACTGCTGCTTTATAATATAGTCTGAGATCCATTAATCATTTTTAAGGAACTTATGCTTTAGGAAGATTCATCTAGGGAGGGGACATTCAATTCAGTTAATATTGATTAAGTGTGCTTTATCAAGTACAAGAGACTGGGATAGGTAATAGATATAAAAGGAAAACACAAAGATAAAATATCTTGGCCTTCAAGGTGCTAAAATTCCATTGGCTACAAAGAGGGGATAAAACACAAACAAAGAAGTTATTGTGTAATAATGTATATGTTTGTGTGTGGTGAAAGAGAAGAAGAGAGAGACAAAGAGAAAGACAGAGAGATTAGAAGAGATTTAGGTGGATTTAGGGTATTATGGAGACCTTGAAGAAACCTAGAGATTCTTCATGGAAATGAGGAGGAAATGCATGGAAGATAGTAAGGATGCTGGTGGAAGAAAGAAGGCAATTGTACCAGAAGCCCATCATTGGAAGTTGTAGTTTAGGCAAGAGATATCAAAAATACTAGGCTTTTGGCAGTGATAATGATGAGGAGAAAGATGAAATAAATATTTAAGAAGTAATATAGACAACACTTAACTGTTTGGATATATAATTGGAAGAAAAGTTGAGAATTCTTTAACTTTAATCACTTTAACTTTAACTTTTAAAAGATTGTATATTGGATGCTAGGTTGGAGGTTATTGAGGCCTGCTTCTTTATTTTTACAAATGAGAAAACTGATGATGATCAGAGAGGTTAAGTGTTCTACATATAGTCACAAAGTAGGATATTTCTGTGGTACAATTTTAACCCATTTTTTTTCCTGACTCCAAGTCTAATACAATCTTTTGAACTACATTGACTCATTTTAAGCCAATCATGTTATCCTTGTACCTGGATTGGTTTCCTGCCCATATATCTGCCTTTAGACTCAATTTAAGTAACACCTTGGGATATACATGCCATTATTATTCTCATTTTTTCAGTTGGGGAATTTGAGGCAGCTAGTGTCAGAGGCTGGATTTGAGTTCAAGTCTTCCTGATTACAGGCAAAGTATTCTATCCACTGTGACACCTAGCTGCTTTTTAAGTGCATATAAACTAGCTTCATATAATTTAGGTAGTTGTTACATGTGAATGCTTAGTATTAGAGAACATTTTAATACCCTTATCTTTAAAGTGAGGGGCTTTGACTTAATCTCTAAAGTCCAACTGTCATATTTAATTATTCTATGATTCTATGACTTTGTGACTAAGGCAGAAATTAAATACTTTAAAACACTATAGAGAAATCAGTGTTTTTATTTTTTATTTTTTATTTTTTATGAGATTGTTTTGGGGAGGAAGAGGTATAAAAATGAAGGTGAGATGATATGATGGGTTTTATTTTAGTGCTATTATGACTTTAATAGTGTGAATAAATCAGTAGTGGCTAAATGAAGATGGTACACGTCTGCCAACATACAGCTCCACTTTGATGCTATTATATCTCAGATACTCTAGGATTCTTATATGTGGTCATTACCTCGTTTGTCTCTGAGTAAGAGAATGTCATGCAAAATGTTAATATAGTTTCAAAGTCTAAGGAGCTTACTTGTAGTCTGTGTGAACTATGGGGAAAAATGTGGGACTCAAGATGCCTTATTATCATTTGATTCAGTGGTCCATAATGAGCAAATTCACCAAATCCTCACCTAACTTGATAGAGTGTAGACAATGTCAGATACTCATTCCAGATCTATCTTAGTAAGCATTTCAATAAATGTCACATTGAAATGAAAATTAATTTGTACTGTGGAGATGTCACTAAGAGGGAAGGGAGTATAGATAAGGAGAGAACCAGAAATAAAGTCACTGACACTCCTGGGATTTCTCTGTATGCTCAGCAGAATTTCTGGATTAGAAATCAGTAAGAATAGAATATAAGACCAGTTGAAGTAGCAGCAGTAGCCACCTCAGCAAAAAAGAGTAAAAGGCCTTAGGGACACTGTCTCTGCATTAGGCCACTATGTTCAGCCCTGTATGTGTCTTAAGTGAACTCTGAGGGATACTACACCTTGATTTATAAATTTAGGCATGTGTCTATGTATAAACTCTCTGTGGGAATTGCTATCTGATAAAGAAAGACAAGGATAGGTATTGGAGACTACAGTTATGCAAATATGCCCTGGGAAACAAGCAGAACACTTTTAAGGAGAATAGCCTAGCTTAATGGCACAGAAAGAAGAGCCCTAAATTTGCAGATAGACAACTGGGTTCTTATTCTGGTTTTGCTCAGAAAGTCAATTTAGATATGACTCTTTAGAAGCTGATGCCTAAAGATTCTCATACAATGGATAAAGAATTTCAATATCATATAAAGCCATAATCATGTGGAGAGATCATTGCAAATCAGGAGACCTGATTTTGTGTCTTAGTGCCACCATTTACTTATCTTATGTGATCTTGGACAAAGTCAAAACTTTGGATTCATCCTATGGCCAGTGAGGATTTAATGATAGTGATCATTAAATGACTAACTAAGAATTAATGACTAACATATAGGAAAGCATTTTGACAAACGTAAAATAGACTGTATAAATTAATGGTATTACTATCCTTATTATATGTATTCACAAATTTGCATATTCATATAGCTTTGTATATGTAAATATAGTATACATATATGTAGGTAAATAAAATAAAATTTTATGTTGTTCATTTTGTAAAGTCTTCACAAATATCCACCTATTGTCTATAAGACACCGAACTAGGAACAGAAGGAGATAAAAGAGAAAGAAAATGAGAAATACTTCCTACTCTTAAGGTACTTACAATCTATTTGGAAAGTAAGGTATATGCAAAATAATTGTTAAGTAGGCTTGGCTTTCTGGGATGGCTCTCAATCCACTGAGGCACACAGCCACCTCCTCATAAATTTTCAAAGAGAAGGCTCTCCTGGGGAATTCAGAGTATCAGAGAGGGCAAAAAGGCATAGAAGAGGAGCTGACATTCAATTATTATAGTGATAGCTGACATTAATATAGTGTTTTAGGGTTTACAAAACATATTACAGATATCTCCCTTTACTCTCATGACAGCACTTAAAGGTAAGTAGTGGTTATTAATCTTATTTTATAGCTTAGGGAACTGAGGCATGCAGAAATTAAGTGACTTATCCAGGGTCATTTAGCTAGAAAGTATCTGAAGCCATATTTGAGCTCATGTCTTTTTTACTTGAGTTCCTGCCTTTGATTCACTGATCCATCTAATTTCTTTGATGAATAAATACTTACTAAGCACCTACTGTATAACAGGAACTCTGTTAGGCATAGGAAATATAAGCAAAAATGAAACAAGGCCTTGCCTATGAGTATGTTACTATCTAGCCATGGGAGACAACATGATTATAGAGTAGTATATATGTAAACTTGATTCCAAGTAAATACAAGATAATTTTTTTAGGGGAGAAAGCACTACCACCATCTGGGTAGGGGAATCAGGAAAGGCTTTATGTGAAGTATGAAACTGAACCATTGAGATATGGATACCTCTTACACTCATTTCTATTTTTTAATTTTAATTAATTAATTTAGAATATTTTCCCATGGTTACATGATTCATGTTCTTTCCCTCCCCTACTCTTACCCCCTCCCATAGCTGACATGCAATTCCACTGGATTTTACATGTGTCATTGATCAAAAACTATTTCCAGATTATTCATATTTGCACTAGAGTGATCATTTAGAGTCTACATCCACAATCATATCTTCATCAACCCATGTGATCGAGCAGTTCTTTTTCTTCTGTGTTTCTGCTCCCACAGTTCTTCCTCTGGATGTGGGTAGCATTCTTTCTCATAAATTCCTCTGGATTGTCCTAGATCATTGCATTGCTGCTAGTAGAGAAGTCCATTACATTGGATTGTGCCACAGTGTATCCATCTCTGTGTACAATGTTCTCCTGGTTCTGTTCCTTTCACTCTGCATCAATTCCTGGAGTTTGTTCCAGTTCACATGGGATTCTTCCGGTTCAATATTCCTTTCAGAACAACAGTATTCAATCACCAACAAATATCACAATTTGTTTTCAACTATTCCCCAATTGAAGGCCATCCCCTCATTTTCCAATGTTTTTGCCACTACATAGAGCACAGCTATGAATATTTTTATACACGTCTTTTCCCTCATTATCTCTTTGGGGTTTAACCTGGGCCACCCATCTCTATTTGTGAAAGTGTGAAAAATTTTTGTCCATACCACTCAGACCCTTTGGCATACTTGCCCCTTCCGAAATATGGTGAAGTCCTCCTTTGGGGTGATTACTCCAGTGCATACTAAGGAATATCCATTTTTTATCCTTTTTAATGTCCCTTCTCTTAGCCAGAATGAAGCCCTTAAGAATTTTAGACATTTCCATCTATACTGTAGCTTCACTCTCCTTCTATTAGTATAGTGTAAGTTCCATAAATGCAAAAATTGTCTTTTCCCCCATATTGGTACCTCAATTACTTAGCGTAGTGCATAGAAATCCCTTAATAAACACTTATTCAATCATTGATTCACTAATATACTCATTCATTTTTTATTGTTAGTATCCGTACTATTTCAAATTTAGACTTTGAAAATTCAGTATGAGAAATATTAAACATAGAGAGGAGACATATACAATGACTAGCCCCTCCCTGACAACCAACTCATACCCAAAGTAGGTGGAGCAAGGAAGTATGAAGTTGCCCAAATAAACACAAATACAATAGAAGGGAATAATAGTGTATTCATTATTTTTTTAAGGAAACATCTGATGAATGCTTAAAGTGAACCATTAACAAGAAGAATGAGACCACTCTCCTACAAATTATCTTTTATAACACTGACTGTGCAAGTTCTCCTATGGTACATTGGGTGGCAAGTTCATTAATCAGCCACAGTTATAATTATCTCCCTGCCCATATTGTACATAATTTTGGTGGTTTATTAAAGCTTCCATGGAGGTCAGAGGTCTCTTACCTTATAAAATTCAACATATATATTAATGTAGTGAAACATAATTTATTTGGAATTTTTGCTAGGTCACATATAGATTATACCTCTAAACTATTCATAAAATAACATATAAGAATTATAAAAAAATTACTAAAATTGCTAACCAAATTATATATAGAATTTTAAAAGATATTTATGATGAAATTTTATTTTAAAACTTTAGAATTGGGTTTTAATATGAACAATTACTCTGATAATTATAGTCATCATGAGCTATCAAACATGGTATTGAAAAAGTTTTACGAGGCAATACTTTTTTAGTGTAATCACTGACATGAACTTCATTTGTATTCCTCATAATACAGTGATTTAGAGCTTGAAGGAACTTTGTGGATCATCTAGACCACCTCCTCTAAATAAGATATCTTAAAGTCAAAATAAGTTAAGTGATGTACTACAGGTCACATAGGTAATAAATTAGAAAAGCCATAATTTGCTTGCAAGTCCTCTGGCTTCCATCAGGTCTGAGATAAATTCTAATTTTCTATAGAAAGCTATTCCATATCCATCAATTCTAATGCCTTTCTTCTGTTGATTTTTCCAGTTCTTCTTGTATATAACTTATTTATATATACTTGTTACATATGATCTCCTCAACTAGATGGTGAGATTCTCAAAAGCAAAGACTGTTTTTGTTTTGTTTTTCTTTTCTCTGTATTCCCAGAACTTAGCACTGCCCCAGTACATACTAAATATTTATTATCTTACTACATTTGAATACAATACCCCTTCCACTGCTATGCTACCACAATGGCTTTTAAAAGTTATTTTTCATACTTTTCATTAATTCAAAATTGACTTTTAACAATAATATGCAATAAAATGGTTTGTCTTTAAGTAAATAATGACCATTATATGAACCTCATTTGTTTTTCATTCTTGGATATAGTGTCTTCACTTAATATGTAGTATATTCTGAAAGTCTCAGTATGAGTTTGGAACTTTAATAGCTTAAAATTATCCTATATATTTGAGACACTCTGCATAAAGTCCATGTGATTATTTTAGATAACAATAAATATATACCTGGTTCAGCTCTAGCTTCCTGATTAATTAACCTATGTATGTCTTTACTGAAGTTTATTTTTGTTTTCTAAACTGTAATGACAAGAGAATATTGGTGGTTTTGTCCTTGTAAGATGGTATCACAATGATATTACCTAGGTGCGATACTAAATTCTAAAGAAGTAAAGAGTTATACTACAGAGAAGTATAGCTTACTGTATAATTATAGGGGAATACTGAGCTGTATAGAGTAAATAATGATATTTAGAACAGTAAAATATAGTCCATAGCTTTACAGAATAATGAGAAATATAGAAGAAACAGTTATACTAGAGAATTCTATGGTATAGTAAAGTCTATATATAGATATAATAAAGTAGTGAGCTTTAGTAAAGCCTAGTTGTGCTCTGGTCATTACTAGTACATTTAAAAGGTGGGGAAAGAGGTTAGAATATACAGTTAAGCCTCTGAAATGTTTAAAGTTGACACTAAATGGAAGAGGGTTTTACTGCATCAATGAAAGTCTTTTAAAACTAATTAATTAGGTAAGGACTCATGCCTCTGGAGAAGGGAGCAGAATGTGAAATGATATCTTGGACAGTTCGTTTTCCATCTCTGAACAAGATCCTGGAAACTCTTTACTCATATAACACTGAAGAATGTCATATTTTCAAAAGATAAAATTTATCTTCCATGAAACGGACCATTTACAAAATTAATAGATGAATTAGCTAAGTGAAACAGCCCATTAGATTCACTGTCATATTTTAGAAACCAGGTTGTAGAAAGGAAACAGAAGCTAATGTGTAAACATAACCACATTGAGATGACAGGAACTATCAGTCTGTATTGGGCAGTTGTGGTCACTCAAATGAAGCCAGCAAACTGCTATTAGCTCATAGTTCTCCTAGTGTTGTAGCACACATTAAACCAATAGCAAATATCACACACACACACACACACACACACACAAACACACACTAAGGGAGAGAAAGAGAGAAAGGAAAAGGATAATGAAGAGTGGTGTGGGGGGCTTGAGCTGAACCTCCATGGTTCTGGAAGGGTACCTTTTATAAGGATGAGAGACTCTGAAACTTAGCTTAAAAATAAACAAGAGAAATTTATTAATTTACAAGGTAATATTAAATCTGGTCAGGAAGACTGCCTCCTAAGGGGAACAGCATAGATGGAAAGCTGTTCCCAGATGGCATGATTTCTGGGGTCTTTATGCTCTTTACAACAGTGAAGTTGTGACTTTGTGCCACAGTGAAGACATAATTCTAGAGTGGTGTGCACTGAGGCATGAGCAAGGGAAGTTTGGTCATCTGACCAGAGTCTGCTTGAAGACATAATGGGGTGACTCTCATAGTTTAGGGAACATGACAGGTAGAAATCTTAGATACAATCTGATAGCCTCAAGGCATAGCCTGGAGGTCTATCTCTCTGTCCATCTCAGATATAAAGGACTATCCAAGGAGGATAATTCTCTCAGGATTTTATAGGAGTTATCAGATGTTTGGGGTTAGAAGTCACAAGAATGTAAGGGAGCAAAGGATTTCCCTGCTTACAGTTTGCCTGAAACACTTCTATAATTTTGGGAGCACAATGCCCATGTCAGAAAGGAAGGGAAGTGAAGAGAAGTGATATAGGGAAATATCAATAATAAAAAGTCATGTAAAACAAAATTTTAGTACATGAATTTTACTAAATATATTCTATATCTATTATATTGAAAAGAAGGTGATAGATTATATAATTTTGGACATTATGTCCTCAAGAATCACCATTCTCACCCTCTTGTGGAGTTGGCTCATTTGAACAGAATAGAAATTTTGCCCTCCTAATTGGTGGTCAAAGATTTAACACACCCTTCCTATATAGTGGTTACCATTTCCCCTTCCAATAAATGTTCCATTTGTATATCTTCATAGCTGAGCAATAAAATTAATATTTTTATAAATTTTACATTTCATCTTATCTACTGGAATTTATACCCCAAAGTAGATTATCTGGGGAATATAGTGCTTTCAGATGAAAATTCTCCTAGATGCCTCATTTAATTCTTACTGAGGAAATGGATTGATTTTTTCCCACTACACCCATACTGCACATCATCCATAAATTAAAGAAGACACATTATTTTCATTTTCCTATCTCAGATCTTACCTTTGCCACTCTTTTGGAGGCAGTGCAGAATAAATACTGTAAAATGGTTCATTTCTGCTTATACTCTCTTTCTTAGTACCCACATATATCATCTCAATCACCTATAGAAATGTTTGTGTCAAAGGCTAAGGCAGCTGATAAAATTTTTTTCCTTGTAGTTTATGAATGTGAGTATCCCAGCATCTCTGCATTGAAAGAAAAATAGGTACATTTGGTGTTTGTGATGACTCAAAGTAGTGAAAATATTTTTACTGCCAACAGAAGCAGTTTTACGGTTTTCGGTCCTGAATCTCTAAAATCTGGATTTTTAGTACAGAAAATTACCATGCTTACCACTAAAGTTTTCAAAATAGGTGCAATCTATTATGTAGACAGTCTTCATTGGCAAGTTTGACTATATGGCTAATTCCTTAAAATAGCAAAGGAAAGCTAAGGAAAAGAATTTTTTTCCTATGAGAAAGTGAAATGCCTTATAAATTAAAAATTGAACTCTGAACCTCCAGATAAAAAGCCAAGGGACTCAAGTTATGAGACAAAAAAAATGTTCCTTGCCAAATGAAAAAAAATCATTATCCTTAATAACAATAACAAAACCTACTTGTGCATTTACATGAAGGTACATCTCCTCCATTGTTGTTTATGATGTAAGTCCTACATTGTTAACTTTTTAATATATATATATATATATATATATATATATTTCAATTAGGATATGATCTCATAGTTTTAGGATATGGTAACTCTCTTCATCAGTGCTTATTCTCAACTTTTCTCTAAGTTATAGCCCTAACATGCTTCCCAAAACACCAAAAAGGTTTTTTACCCATGATCATATAGTATAAGGCAGAAGAGGACGTGAATGCATGTCTTCTTGATGCTGAATTTTGCTCTCTATGGATGCTGTCACCCCACCCCACACCTCTTCATTAAGATTATATATATTTTTAGAACAGTGCCAGTCTCCTTTGTATTTTAGCTCAAAGCCCTAAGGGCTTATATACTCTTTTTTTAAGTCAAAATATTTCCAAATTTGGCAGAGGCTCTACCCTCCTTTGAAACTCAGAGGTAACCATTCCAATATTTGGCTCAAATACATTTGTTGGCATTCATCTAAATGTCAATGTTCCTTCATCCTTCATTCCCCTCACATACAAATAGGTGGAAAAACCTTTAGGGAGAATAGACACTTTGATGCCTTTGCTTACTATTTATACCTTTACTTCTTGTTTTTTTGTTTTGTTTTGTTTTTGCAGCTGGCAGAACTCAGATTGATGTGATTTTTTTAGCTAGAAGGGACTTCAGTGATGGTTTAGCCCAACACTCACATTTTCCAGATGAAGAAATGAATATCTACAATGGAATAGAATTCTAAGTTATTAGACCGTATCTCATTTAGTACTTCTAAATTATATTTAGTATCATTTAAATGAATAGTATATCCACATTTGAATGGAAGTATTCTGAATATTTTGTCATTTTCTCTGTACCTTCTTTTCAATATTGATTTGAATTTTTCTTAAATATCTTTTTAGATGTTTATAAAATATTTCTGTCAAAAAAAGAAGACAATGACCTGAAGCTATTTCAAGATTAGAAAAGTGATAGTTTTTCTTTCATAAGGAAATAGTAAAAGCTCTTTAATTGATCAATAAAGATTTATTAATTTTTTTTCTATGTACCAGGTATGACTATGAGTGGACAGTGAGAAGGGTTGACAGGCAGGTCAGTGTGAAATTCAGTTTTTATTTTTTTTTGTTGTTACTGTTTCTTTTAGGACTAGGATTTTACATAGGATTTTACTAGGTTATTTGGTAAAATCACTTTGCTTTTTTATTCCTCAATTTACACATTGGTCCTGAGGCTATTAGACTAAATATTCTCCAAGAAGCTTTCTGACTTTAAATTATGATTCTATGATACTACAACTCTACTCTGATTTCTCTTTGTCTCCCAGAGAAAACCCTGAGCTTTAACAATTAACAACAGTCAACCCCAAGCTCTGAAAGATTCTCGCCCCCCATACCAGGGTTAATTGACTTCAAGTATGGTCTTGACAAAGGATTGCTTAAGTTGGGAAAGATCAATGTCTATGTAGGCCGCAAGATTGTGCATTTTATTTTTGGATAACCACATTCGTCAATTCTGTCTTCTAAGATTTAGAGGGGTTGTGAATTGTTTGTTAAAAGAATATATATTCTGATAAAATTACACTTCCAATATAAGTACTGAGGCACAAGTTGTATGACTTAGGGTACTTACCTTAACTAGGAAGTTACTTTTTACTTATTTGGTCAGTAGATTAGTTCTTTTTCTCCCTTCTTACCTATGTATAACTAGTGCCTCCAAGTCAATGAATGTGTAGGTAAATATTTAACAACTGGTTTAAAAAAAGAAAAGAAAAGAAAAAAGAAAAGTTAAGTCTAGGCAATCAGTAAAAAAAAAAAAGCCTTAATTTTTAGTATTTGCCAATTTTTCAAGTTTAATGCTCACATTGAAAATTTGACATTTAAATTTTAAGAGCTGGTCCTTCCTTCAACATGCCCCTTTAAAAACCTTCTAAAACTATGCTTGCTGAATTTAACAATACTTTGAAGAACTAAGCAAAGTTTTGGTCAGTTGATGAACCTGGGCCAAATAAATTTTAAAAAACTGTTTATAAAGTGTTTAAAAAACATGTAAAACACTGTCCTCAGCATCTATTTGTTTTTATTTCTATTGACTTTAGGAAAACATTCTCAAAGGGAATTCAGTCCAACATGTTCCTTTCTATTCTGAATTGTGAATCATAAGCAGTGTTCAAATGAAGTCTATTTATCTATATGGGGCAGTTAGATACCTCCATGAATAGAGTTCTGGGCCTAGAGTCAGGAAGACCCATCTTTCTGAGTTCAGATTTGGCCACAGATACTGACTGTGTGACCCTGGCCAAATCATTTAATCCTATCTGCCTCAGGTTCCTCATTATAAAAAATGACCTGGAGAAGGAAAAGGCAAACCTCTCTAGTATTTTTGCCAACAAAACTCCAAATGTGGTCACAAAGAGTTAGATACAGCAAAAAATGACTGAATAATTGATCTATATTGATGCATAGATAAACAATGAGTTTCATACTAGCATTTATTTAGTTTTATTGTGGTTGCTAAGAAGATAATGACAATCTTGAAATTGAAACTTTCTTAGATATTTTCAGTGGCAAGATCCTTCATTTCTCTGAGTCCATTTTTTCCTCTTTCATAAATAGAAGAGACTGGATTATTAAAGTCTAATTGTATATAATCCCCTGTGTGTGTTTCTCGACCAAAGTATTTACTAGTTCTTTTAGTCTCTGTCCATTCTGTTTTTTGTTTGTTTGTTTGTTTTTGTTTTTTTTAGGGCACTGGACCTTTAAATGTCTCAACCTGCTGGAAATACTAGAAGCAGAGTTTTTCTTTCAAAAAGAAAACACTTCTACTATCTTACTTTTTGATTTATTCTGAGTCTTTATTAAAATTCTTTTTATGTCCTGTTTTTATGCTTAATTAATTATGTCCATATTTCCTTTTTTATACTAATCTTTTTTGGACATGAAATATATTGTGCTGTCTCTTTAAAAAACAAATTTACAAACTCTGGAATTTGGTACATTGCTTGCCAGGACTATGATCCCTTGGCTCCTTGTCCTGTGGCAAGAGACATTTTCCATGTTTCATGTTCTCAATTGTTTAAGCATGGTTGTGTCTTTTACCTCCCTAAAGAATTGCTCCTAGTTAGGAGTCTTGTGAATGAGGCAGATATGCTGGTGCGGGATCCCTGCTGCTTGAGGAGAACCGGGTTTGATCATGACTGTTTTCTGGCTTACTGTCCCTGTTTGGGCACCATATGCTGGAGTTACTATGAGACAAATGCCAGGGTTCTGTCCTTGAGAGAGAAAGGGAGAAAGAGAGAGAGGGGGGAGAGAGAGAGGGTGGGAGAGACAGAGAGAGATAGAGAGAGGGTTTGGAGAAAGAGAGACAGAGAGAGAGAGAGACAGAGAGAGAGTGAAAGGGAAAGAGAGAGAAAGAGAGACAGAGACAGAGACAGAGAGAGAGAGAGAGAGAGAAATAGAGGGAGAAAGACAGAGGTGGAGAGAGAGAGGGTGGGAGAGATAGAGAGAGAGAGAGAGAGAGAGAGAGAGAGAGAGAGAGAGAGAGAGAGAGAGAGAGAGTGAAAGGGAAAGAGAGAGAGAGAGAGAGAGAGAGAGAGAGAGAGAGAGAGAGAGAGAGAGAGAGAGAGAGAGAGAGAGAGAGAGGTGGGCAGACAGACATAGATGAGAGAGAGAGAGAGACGGAGAAATAACAAAATAAGGGCCATATGAGGAGGCATGGTGTTAATGAATTTTGTTTATTATGACAAAAAGAAAGACTTTTCTATAGGGTAAAATACTAAGCACTGCATCATTCTTGGGGGGAGGGATTACTTTCTCACACAATATTATATATGGAATAACTTCAAACAAACAAAAAAATGTTACCAGGCTGGCTATAGAAACATAAGCAAATTGAGAAACAGTGACAGCTAATCTATTCTGTATAACTTATGGAAAGGAAAGTTTGATACTCTCAGTCAGGATAGTACAAAGACTTCTTTGCTCCTCAGAAGAAGGAAAGACCCAACGTTTGATGATGACCATACCTTGGGAATAATTCTTTCTTATCTAAGTTATAACCCAGAGAACAGCTGTAGCTGTGAGACTGGCCTTGCCAAGAATCTTAAATTTAAAGGCATGTCTTTTCTGGTGGCTTTTCCTCAGTGAGGCTGATTTGTCCTAAGTGTCTCTATAAATGGCATTATGATTTTACACGACCCTTTGTCAAATAAATTGATAAATTTTTACATATAAAGCTATATAAGATAGGTGTGTATATATGTATATATATATGGACATATGTATATATGTTTAAACATATACACCTTTACATACATATTCACAAAAATATATGTACCTGACATGATGATATTTTCTGAATAGAAAGATTTCCAAAGTATACTAAATAAAAGAAAAAAAAAACTTAACAAAGCAAGAGTCACATTAAGAATTAATATTCCTATCATTCAGATCCTCTCTTTGGTATTCTCAGTCAGGATATTACAAAGACAGAATTTCAAATCATCTATGATGCCTTCAGAATCACCCCCCCCCCCCCCAAGGATATTGTAGAAAAGATAACTATTAAGGCCTAGATTTTACTTTGTGGCCTCTAATATGCCTACCAAATCTGATATTCTAACACTTTGCTCAATCTTTTAACCAAGAGTTATCATCATCTAATCTTTGGATATGTCTAGGCAAATTCAGACAGTTATAGTAATACATAGCATTTCATTAGGGAAGTTTCCTTAGATACAGATTTGAAAATATCCCTCTTCTTCAGTGACTCCTTATTATCTTTCAAATAGAGTTCAAACTCCTTGGCTTGGTTTTGTGTCCTTCTAGATGGACTTTCTCCTATCTTTCCTGCATGTTTGGTACTGACTTCCACCTCAGATTCTATGCTCCATTTGAACTGAACTACTTTCTATTCTTTTAATAACATCTTCACTTTCCCACTCTATCTTTTCTCACACATTGAGAAACTTGTCAAATGAAATGGAAAGAGCACTGACTTTGGATCAGAGTACTTGAAATGACCACTACCTCTGTGACTGGGCAAAGAATGTGACCTCCCTATAGTTCGTTTTTCAGAAAAATGAGGGGGTTGGACAAAATGGCCACTAAAGTCCCTCCTAATACAATTCTATGTTCCTATTTGCATGGGCCTTGTATCCCCAAATTATAGAAGCATTTCTGGTAAATTATAAGCAGGGAAATTCCTTTGCTCCCTTACATCCTTGTGATTCCTAACCCAAACATCTGAAAACTCCTATAACACCCTGAGAGGATTATCCTCCTTTGATTGTCTTTTAGATTTGAGATGAGCAGAGAGATACACCTCCAGGCCATGCCTTGATATGATGAGGTTGTATCTAAGACATCTATCTATCATGTCCTCTTTTCTGTTGTAGAGTATAAAGACCCCAGAACTGATATCATCTAGGAGGCAGCAGCTTTTCATCTATGCTCTCCCCTCTAGGAAGCAGTTTTCCACCTATGTTGTCCTCCTGGACAGATTCAATATTACCTTCCAAATTAATAAATTTCTCTTTTTTATTTTTAAGCTCTTTCTGAATCATACATCTTTGCAATGGGTGCCCTTCTGGAACCCTGGGGGTTCACCTCAAGCTCCCCACAACTACCAAACAACATGTTTACCATCAGCCTCTTTAAATTCAATCATCCAAAAATATTTTCCAGAAATATCATTGTAATCAACTGCTCATGAATTAGCTAATATCCTCAAGAAGGGATACTAGTAGAGAAAAACTCTCCACAAAGAAGGTACAAGGTACAAGATTTCCTGAAAATAAAGTATAAGTTCTGTGAGGGTAAGTGGCATACCTATATAAATATTCTATCTTCCTTAATACTTAATTAGCATTATGTTCTCATTCCCTGGGCTCAATGAATACTTAATAAATATTCATTTAAATGAATGTTAAAAGATCCACATTTAAAATCCAATTATATGAAATAGAAACTAAAGTAAGTAATGAGGACTTGTCCCTTGATGTTGGGTTGGCTCATTACTTCAGATGACATTTATTGACCTTGATAAGCAACCACAAAAGCATTTTCAGTTTTATACACTTCATCAGATATTTATTAGGCCAACAAGTACTAAATTCATAGGAAAAAATCACAGACCAAATATTCTAAATGTATCATCAGGTGGACTTGTTAAGCAATAAAATATTGGCAACCTAATGTAAAGTCATTACCCTTAAATAATGGACCACATCAGAGAGTTAATTATCTCAGGCAAAACTATGGGTGCTTCATGTAGACAAGGTCAATTATTTTATGCCTAGTAGCCCTGTGTAAAAATGTATTATGAATAATTCACATATAAAAATTAGCTATAAAACACGTTAAAAATAAAAGGTGGTGAAAACATTGAATTCAGTGGTAATGTATTTAAGATAATAGCAAGAGAATAATTACAGTTGGATAATGTTCACACATAGGTTATGAGAAATTATAATTCGTGTGATAGAATTCACATTAAGAAGTCTTTTTAAAATGACCTGCCAACATTTGTCCACTTCCACACCATGAGACATTGAGAGGAATATTTTCCCTTTAATTTCCATTGTGCATTTTAATACTCATACACATTCCCTTTCCTCATATCTAACCCCAGTGGACTTTTCATGCTTTATCCAATTGAATTATTTTGATATATACATGAGAATCTTGCAATGATAGAAGTGTACTATAGTTCAATGAACATATCTGTGGGTTTGTGTGTGTGTGTGTGTGTGTGTGTGTGTGTGTGTGTGTGTGTATCTTTTGTTTTAGCTGGCTTTCTTCCATGTCAGAAAATGTAGCATGACTCATTGTAGGCAGAAATAAGTGAAATCCATTTCCTTTGGCATTTTCCTGTTTTCTTCAAACTTTTCTGCCTCTGGCTCATGAGACCATAAAACTCATATGTAGCACCAAAATGAAATAATTCTTAAGTGGGAAAGGGACCAAAAATGCTTAGAACTCAAAGCTCTTTTGCTAAAAAAAATGCTACATTTATTTTCATAGGCCATTATTGGAAATATAAGCTGTTCACTTTTTTGAAGATCAAGTCTTTATTTTCATTCAAAAGGGTTCATTTAAATACACCCATACAGCAAGACAGTAAGCTTTATGTCAATTATTGTGCTAAGTATACTGTTTCCAAGTATACTGTGTTTTAAACTAAATCAAAGTTTTCTCATCTTTTTTATTCTTTTTCTCTACCTTTTAAAAATGTTGGGGAACCAGCTTTTGGGACAAAAATCCACTATTCGATAAAAACTGCTGGGAAAATTGGAAGACAGTGTGGGAGAGACTAGGAATAGATCAACACCTCACACCCTACACCAAGATAAATTCAAAATGGGTGAGTGACTTAAACATAAAGAAGGAAACCATAAGTAAATTGGGTAAACACAGAATAGTATACATGTCAGACCTTTGGGAGGGGAAAGGCTTTAAAACCAAGCAAGATATAGAAAGAATCACAAAATGTAAAATAAATAATTTTGACTACATCAAACTAAAAAGCTTTTGTACAAACAAAACCAATATAACTAAAATCAGAAGGGAAACAACAAATTGGGAAAAAATCTTCATAGAAACCTCTGACAAAGGTTTAATTACTCATATTTATAATGAGCTAAATCAATTGTACAAAAAATCAAGCCATTCTCCAATTGATAAATGGGCAAGGGAAATGGATAGGCAGTTCTCAGATAAAGAAATCAAAACTATTAACAAGCACATGAAGAAGTGTTCTACATCTCTTATAATCAGAGAGATGCAAATCAAAACAACTCTGAGGTATCACCTCACACCTAGCAGATTGGCTAACATAACAGCAAAGGAAAGTAATGAATGCTGGAGGGGGTGTGGCAAAATAGGGACATTAATTCATTGCTGGTGGAGCTGTGAACTGATCCAACCATTCTGGAGGGCAATTTGGAGCTATGCCCAAAGGGTGCTAAAAGAATATCTACCCTTTGACCCAGCCATAGCACTGCTGGGTCTGTACCCCAAAGAGATAATGGACACAAAGACTTGTACAAAAATATTCATAGCTGCGCTCTTTGTGGTGGCCCAAAACTGGAAAATGAGGGGATGCCCATCAATTGGGGAATGGCTGAACAAACTGTGGTATATGTTGGTGATGGAGTACTATTGTGCTAAAAGGAATAATAAAGTGGAGAAGTTCCATGGAGACTGGAACAACCTCCAGGAAGTGATGCAGAGCGAGAGGAGCAGAACCAGGAGAACATTGTACACAGAGACTAATACACTGTGGTATAATCGAACGTAATGGACTTCTCCATTAGTGGCGGTGTAATGTCCCTGAACAACTTACAGGGATCCAGGAGAAAAAAACACCATTCATAAGCAAAGGATAAACTATGGGAGTGGAAACACCGAGAAAAAGCAACTGCCTGAATACAGAGGTGGAGGGGACATGACAGAGGATAGACTCTAAATGAACACTCTAATGCAAATACTATCAACAAAGCAATGGGTTCAAATCAAGAAAACATCTAATGCCCAGTGGACTTACGCGTCGGCTATGGGGGGTGGGGGGGGGGAGGAAAAGAAAATGATCTATGTCTTTAACGAATAATGCTTGGAAATGATCAAATAAAATATATTTAAAAAAAAATGTTGGGGAACAGCAGTTATAAACAGAAGGCAATGATGGAATGTACTTTTTGACATTGACCTCAGGATTGGTTTTCCAGAATCACCAAACAGTCTCTGAATTTCTCCAGATTTTAAGACCAAATTTTTCTTAACTGGGAGATGGGTAGAGGGGAAGTGAGGAAGTGAGGAAAATCATTCAAATCTATGGGGAAAAAAAGATCAATTTGCTATGTAGGATTTTTGTGCAAAGAAAGCAACTACTTGATCAATGCCATTCCAACCTAATTGTCAAAGAATGTATAGAAGAATCTCAGTTTCTTGATAATGAAATGGAAGATATGGGGTTGGAGAGTTGCATATACTGTGAGATATTAGTTGGTTAGTTTATTAGGTTTGTTAAATTGCTTTTCTTTGTTAAAAAAAGGAAGTTCAAAAGGAAGGAAGGGAAGTTAATGAAATCTGACTTTATTATAAAAGGAAAAAAACATACATAAAAAGTATTTTTGCAGGGTTAAATATAAAGGTAAACTAATAATCCCCAAAATATTAATTTTCAACATCTGCCAAGGAAGGAAACTTTTGTGGTGTTTTCAAGCTGAATAGAGAAATATTTACTTCCTACAAAATGAACTTTCAGAAACCTGTCTGTAATTTTGATTTTTTTCCTGCTATTTTGGACCCAGAACTCTCTACAATAAAATGAAGTAGATAAAAAAAAGAAAATCATAATAATAAACTCTCTCTAACATATTTTCAGTGGTAATATTTTGGTTAAGGAATTCATTCATTATGAAGTATAATATTGTAATGAACTGTTAAGATACTTTGGCAGTGAAAATTCTTCTGGTTACTAGGGATGAGGAAGAATGATGAATCGGTTTTCTGTACTTAGCTTCTTTAGTTTTTCTATACCTCATGTAGAGAATTTCTACTGGATATTTTTGAAAACTAATGGGTGAATTGTCTGTCTTTTATGAAGTTCATTTGAATCCTTTGTGAATATTCAAAAATTTCTCATAGATACATGCATTCTTTTCCTAGCCATATTTTTGAAAGTTAATGATTAAAAGTAATCTTTGGTTGAGATTCTTATTTCTGAAAAGTATTCAGAGATAAACATAATGCTAAATTTAGTGTTGAAATGAAAATTTTAGGAATTTATTATTATTTATTGTCATTAAGAATTGGTATAGGGACTTCCGGGTAAGCATGGTGGCAATCTAGACACGAGTCACTTCTTCTCCCCATCATGCAATGAAATAGACTACCTCAGAAGAACATAAAAAAACATCTTCAGAAGAATGGAGGGACTCTACAGTAGGGCTCAGCATTGAAGGTATGTGGGATTTGAGCATTTCCACCCTATAAGAAGGCAAAAAGCTCACACCCAAAGTGAGCCGATCTTCCCTCCCCCACCTCACCAAGTCAGAACCATTATGCACCAGAAACAATGATTGATCAAAAGACACCTCTAGATTGAGCAAGGGGCACCCCTAGGACTGCTGGGGATATACCCCTGAGAGCAGTTACACAAAAAATCTCTGCACACTGTGGAAAGTGCAGACTGGAGGGAGTGCAGATGGCAGGCACTCTAGTGAACAGTGGAGGCAGCAGAGATTAGAGAGCTTGCCTCAGGCAAAAGTTTTGCTCAACTCCACAAACAGAGAAACTGCCCATCTCATTCAAATTTCTGACTAAAAAATAAAGAGAAAACCACCTAAGGGATGACTCATTGTGCCCAAGACCAGCCCTCCAAGAAAATAAGGAAGAAGACAGAAGAGACTCTTAAAAATATTTACAGAGGGGAAAACCCAGGCTACAGAGGAAAAAGGGGATGAAATTCAAACAAAATCAAAACCTTCACAAAAAAATGGAAATTGTCCACAAACTCTGGAAGAATTCAAATTGGAGCTTATCCAAAAGATGGAAATCTTCTGGCAAGAAAAATGGGAATTAATTCAAAGAGAGATCAACAGTCTGAGAGACAAGAACTCCCCATTGGAGAAACAACTGGAAGACACAAAAAGCAGGGCAAACTGAAAAGAAAAACTAGTCTTTAAAGACCAGAATTAGGCAACTGGAAGAGAATGATCTTGCAAAACAGCAAGAATTAATAAAGCAAAGTCAAAAGACTGACAGATTAGAAGAAAACATAAAATGTCTCACTGACAAGGTGACAGATCAGGAAAACAGAGGAAGGAGAGACAATTTGAGAATCATTGGTCAACCTGAAAAGCCAGAAATAAACAAAGTCCTTGACACCATACTATAAGAGATCATACAAGAAAACTGCCCTGAAGTTCTTGAACAAGGAGGAAAAATAGACATTGAAAGAGTTCATAGAACACCATCTATACTAAATACCCAAAAGACAACTCCCAGGAATGTAATTCCCAAATTCAAGAGCTTCCAAGCTAAGGAGAAAGTTTTAAAAAAAAGCCAAAAAAAGAAAATACAGATATCAAGGAGCACCAATCAGGATCACACAAGACCTGGCAGCTTTCAAACTCAAGGACCACAAGGCCTGTAACACAATATTCAGAAAGACAAGAGAACTGGGACTTCAACCAAGAAATGCCTATCCATCAAAACTGACTATATACTTCCATGGGAAAGTATGGGCATTCAACAAAATAGATTTCCAAGTATTTGTAAAGAAAAGACGAGAACTCAGTGGAAAGTTTGATACCCAAACACAAAGAGCAAGAGAAACATGAAAAGGTAAATATAAAAGAAAGCAAAAAAGAGAAAAATGTTTTTTTTTTATATCCAGGAAAATAATAAAAAAAAAATTCAAAGGAAAGGGGCCTTGCAGTCCCAGATCTCAAACTATACTATAAAGCAGTGGTCATCAAAACAATTTGGTACTGGATAAGAGACAGAAAGGAGGATCAGTTGTATAGACTAGGGGTAAGGGGCCTCAGCAAGACAGTCTATGGCAAATCCAAAAGTCTTAGCTTTTGGGACAAAAATCCACTATTCAATAAAATCTGCTGGGAAAATTGGAAGACAGTGTGAGAAAGATTAGGGTTTGACCAACATCTCACACCCTACACTGAGATAAACTCAGAATGGGTGAATGACCTGAACATAAAGAAGGAAACTATAAATAAATTAGGTGAACACAGAATAGTATACATGTCAGATCTTTGGGAAGGGAAAGATTTTTAAAACCAAGCAGGACTTGGAAAGAGCCACACAATGTAAAATAAATAATTTTGACTACATCAAATTATAAAATTTTTGTGCAAAAAATACCAATGTAACCAAGATCAGAAGGGAAACAATCTTAATAACAAAAGCCTCTGACAAAGTTGTAATTACTCAATTTACAAAGAGCTAAATCAATTGTAAAAAAAAAAAATCAAGTCATTCTCCAATTAATAAATGGGCAAGGGACATGAATAGGCAATTTTCAGTCAAAGAAATCAAAACTATTAATAAGCACATGAAAAAGTGCTCTAAATCTCTTATAATAGGTGAGATGCAAATCAAAACAACCTTGAGGTACCACCTCACACCTAGCAGATTGGCTAACATGACAGCAGAGGAAAGTAATGAATGCTGGAGGGGATGTGGCAAAATTGGGACATTAATGCATTGCTGGTGGAGGTGTGAACTGATCCAACCATACTGGAGGGCAATTTGGAACTATGCCTAATGGGTGATAAAAGACTGTCTGCCCTTTGATCCAAACATAGCAGTGCTGGGTTTGTACCCCAAAGAAGTAATAAGGAAAAAGGCATGTACAAAATATTCATAGCTGTGCTCTTTGTAGTGGCAAAAAATTAGAAAATGAGGGGATGCTCTTCAATTGGGGAATGACTGAACAAATTGTCATATATGTTGCTGATGGAATACTATTGTGCTCAAAGGAATAATAAAGTGGAGGAATTCCATGGGCACTAGAACAACCTCCAGGAAGTGATGCAGAGGGAAAGGAGCAGAACCAGGAGAACAATGTACACAGAGACTGATACACTGTGGTACAATTCAATGTAATGGACTCCCCCATTGGTGGCAATGCAGTGATCCTGAACAACTTGGAGGGATCTATGAGAAAGAATACTATCTACATTCAGAGGAAAAACTGTGGGAGAAAAAATATTGAAGAAAAACAACTGCTTAATGACATCGGTAGAAGTGTATATGATTGGGGACATAGACTCTAAATGGACATCCTAGTGCAAATACCAACAACATGGAAAGGGGTTCTGATCAAGAACACATATGAAACTGTGCGTTGGCTATGGGAGGGGTGGGGAGAGGGGAAGGAGGAACAGAAAATGATTTCTGTAACTAAGGAACAATGTTTGAAATTGAAAAAGAAAAGAATTGGTATAAAGTTATTTAAGGAGAGAAAATATAGATATGAGACAATGACTTATACCCATTTTAACTCTTTATTAAATGTTTTTATAGGTTTTTTTTTCATTTTTTAACATTTCTATCATATCCTAATGACTGTTCACTACCATTGCAATAGGACTCTCCTTTTTAACAAGTAATTGTAGTCAACCAATTCAAATAAACACAATGGCCATATCTGAAAATATATAATTCATTTCAGATTTAGATTAGAACTCTCTTCTGAAGAGAAATAATTCACCAACAGTACTCTTAAGTTATGATGTTGAGTTTTTAATATTATTTTGCCATATATGTGTGTATATATGTAGTAGTAGTAGTAGTAGTAGTAGTAGTAGTAGTAGTAGTAATAGTAGTCTCTCAGTAACCGAGGATTAAGATTGTCTTTGTGCATTTTCATCTATGATAGATGAGTGTACACAAAGACACTTGTGTGTGAAGGAGATTTAAGTAGAAAAGTCAATGCACAGAGACAGTCCCACTATCTCGGCGTTGAAAGCCTAGGTCCAGTGGCACGAATTATTATATATTATACATATATATATATATGTATATATATATATAATTTGATTCTTGCTTATTTCACTTTAAGTTGGTTCATTGAGATCTTCCATAATTTCTCTGAAATATTTCTCTTTCCTAATGGAACACAATTTTTCCATTTATATATATGCACACATACACAGTGTAACCTTTTTTCCCTTTCAGAGATACCAAGTAATGAGCATTTTTTTTTTCCTGGCTCTGTAGGTATTACCTTCTCAGGGTACTGTCAAATTTATTTTCCTAATCTTAATTAGAACTTCCTCTTCTCCCAAAAGAATTATTTGTTTGAGTTACTCTTAGCTTTTAAAAGAAGTGATTTCAACTTATCTCACTGATCTGAATATGTTAACAGACAATAGATATGACTAGAAATTTCCAGGTAATAGGCAGAAATTTGTATATGAAGACACAGATTCTAATCTAGTCTAGATTTCATATAAAATTGATGAAATAGATGTTATTAAAACTTAGTATTTTCAGACTTCCCTCCCTGTACCTCTAACTTCAAAGAACACAGTTGGGTTTTTGTTTTATTAATTTTTAATGGAAAAGAGACAATATAGGTACTTCTGAACTACAAAACACCTGGAATTTGGAACTAAAGAATCATTCTTGAGCCTATTTGCAACCATTACTTTTTCACTTTTGTAAAAGTCATCCCAGACTAAAAAGTCCCTTAATCTTTCTCCTTACTTTCTTCTGTACTCTACAGGCTAAAGGTAATTCCTCGGGATTGAAAGCTTTGGGGTTTTGTTTTGTTTTGTTTTGTTTTGCTTTCTTTCTTTCTTCTTTTCTTTCTCCTCAATGACACAATGAATAGAGTTTGACATTAGTCAGAAAGACTTGAGTTCAAATTCAGCCTCAGATACTCATTAACTATGTGACCCTAGAAAAGTCACTTAACTTCAGTTTATCTCAGTTACCCCAATGTAAAATGAAGATAACAACAGTGTCTCCCTCCCAGCCTTTTGAGGATCAAATGAGATAATTGTTATAGTGTGCACTAAGTCTATGTTAGCTATCCATTCCTATAAACATTTATTAAGCATCTGTTATGTGCCAGCATTTTGCTAAGTAGGACAGAAACAATAACAAGAAAGATAGGTCTTGCCCTCAAAGATCTTTCAATTTAAAAAGTGAGAAAACAAAGAAAAAGATGATACCATAGTGAATTTTTATTGTTGTTGTTCCCTGAAGTTGAAACCAGGTAGAGGAGCAGATGCAAAATAGTGTGAGCTGAGACTCCAGTTTCTGTTCTTTATAAAAGAAGGCACTGGGGGGTAGTATGGTACTCCATCTACCCTCCAGCTTTCTCCAGTCATAGGAGAGAGAAGACAGTGAGATGTCAGGAAAGACTTGAGCAAGTAGCATAGTAGTGAGTTTAGAAGTGATTAGTTTATTTTGGGAGGAGAACTCTCTTCTGTGGAGTTTGAAACAGGAAGGACAGCAGATGTGAAGTGGACAATAATTACCATTATGCATTTTTTCTTTCTTTATTCCATTTGTTTATTCTCCCTCCCTCCCTCCATCACTCTCTCCCTTCCCCCTCTCCCTCCCCTTCCTTCTTTCCTTCCTCCCTTCCTTCTTTCCTTCCTCCCTTCCTCCCTCCCTTCCTCCCTTCCTCCCTCCCTTCCTCCCTGCTTCCCTCCCTTCCTCCCTTCCTTCCTTCCTTCCTTCCTTCCTTCCTTCCTTCCTTCCTTCCTTCCTTCCTTCCTTCCTTCCTTCCTTCCTTCCTTCCTTCCTTCCTTCCTTCCTTCCTTCCTTCCTTCCTTCCTTCCTTCCTTCCTTCCTTCCTTCCTTCCTTCCTTCCTTCCTTCCTTCCTTCCTTCCTTCCTTCCTTCCTTCCTTCCTTCCACCATTGAGGAATAAACTACTGCTTCATTTTATTCCAGGCCCTTTGACTTAACTTACTTTTTCTTCTGTAAAGAGAAAGTTCAGCAGAATTTCTGAAGGAGACAAAGAATTGCATGCCATGTGCTGTTTGCTCTATACCAATTCTGTGCAACAGTGAAGGAAATGAATTAAAATTAATTTTCCAAGATGTAACAGTTGTTTTAAGAGATATAACTGATTCTCCAATGATTGGCTAAGGATTGCAAAGCATTTTCAAGCACTATTAGACAGATCTTCTCAATCCTGTCTTATCATTGGTCTTCACCTCAAAGGCTATCAAAGGAGACTATTGTAAGACTTATATGAGTTTATTGCAACACATCTATGTGAGCAGCTGTTTAAACTATAACATTAAAAGGGACAGCTGTTCTTATATCATAATACACATCTAGATATTTTATTTAGAAGGAAAAGTGTGTTCTTATAGCCTCTTAGCTCACTACTTTAAATAAAAATGTTCAAGACACTCTGTCTCTCCTCAACCACATAGTTAGAATACAGAGATCCCTCTCTGCACTGTATCATGATTTTCTTCTTAATAGCCTTAGGTTTATAAGGTCACTAATGAAATCATTATTGACTTTGATGAAATGAGCGCTTTTTGAGAGAAGGGGCCAAGACAGCATGATATACTTTATTATCATTTCTGTCACTAGTTTTCAGATTGTAGCAAGTAATTTAATACTACATCGCCATTTTACCAACTAAAACATTTTCTGTTACATAATAGAATTCTTTTGAAAAAAAATATATAAAGGTTGATTTTTCTCCTTTTAGCTTCAGTGTTTTCAGTTTGTAGAACAAGTCATTATTTCCCCTTAGAATAAGAATGTTTAAAAATGTAGATTTATATATATATATATATATATATAAATATATATATGGATAGATAGAATCTATATCACAGAAAGTAGGAAATGAAGTCAACATTTACTGACACAATGATTGATAAAACTGTTGAAATTTAGAGTTACCAATCAACAGATTGATACTTAAATTTCTTTATATCTTATTCCAAATTATATATCACTGTCTCAGATATAATTTTAACTTAACATATACATTATATTAATGCATTAAATATATACTATAAAATATATAAATAATAATATAATTTAATTTAATAATTTTAAGGAAATTATTTATTTGTGAATAATAGATTATACCAAAACTTTATAAAATTTACAATTGAGTATTTTCTGAATTTAAAATTCTTAGAACTACTACTTAATTCATTGTATGTAATTTTGTCTGCCTTTTGGATCTGTGCTCATTTTTTGTTTCTGAAAAAGAAACGGAAAATATATAAGAAAGAATAAAATGAGAGAAAGTAAGAAAGGAAGGAATTTGTGTAGGTCTTTAACATTTACAAAATGATTTTTTCCTAACCCTATAAGATAGTCTTCCCACACCCATTTTATATAGATTAGAAAATTGATCCTAGACAGAGTTTGTCATAGAGTTTCTAAAAATGATAAACAGGAATAGGATCCAGAGGAGAGAAAGGGAAGAGAAGGGAAAGGAAACAAAGAAAAAGAAGGGGAAGACAGGAGAAGACAGAGGAAAAAAATAGGAAAGGGATGAAGAGAGGAAAAGGGAAAGAAAGAAGAAAATAAGGAAGCTCATATAAAATTTTAAAGTTTTACAAAATGTAACTAATTTCATATTTTTGTCAGTTTTACATTCAATGAAAATGAATAATTATATATAATTTTATTTTTGAACAATCATATTCTTTTTGAATATATTAAATCAATTCACACATTCATATATGGGTATATATACTGTGAATTTCAAAACTATTTCACCCTAATCAGACCATTCTTTAGAAGATCTGGTTTAGCTATTTCCTGATCAATAACAATTGAGATACTTGGAATAATAAAAGCAGGTCTTGGAAACCCACATTCTCCAACCTACTCAGTGTAATAATATTAGGAAGGGCTGAATCAAACTCAAGATTTAATTATTTGAGAAAATGGCCTTCAACAGACATGTGCAAAAAAAAAAAAAAAAGGACTGGCCTCTGGGCAGTCCTAAGTCAAGCTTGAGCCACCATTGGACATGTGAGATGGAGGAAGTGAGGTAGAGAACAGCCTCTGGAGTTCTCAGGACTGACTGTGAGGAGGGTTAGAGTTCAGTTCAATCCTGGAGCTCGAGCTTGGAGGAGCCCCACAGACAGCTTTCCTTCAGACTGGCCATGTGAGTGATAAGGATTGACTCCTTTTCCCTGCCTTGGCTCTCCAAGGCCTGATTGCCCACGTTGGTTCAGCCTTAGCCAGAGTGGTTCTGAGTTAAACTCCTTTCCTTCTCTCCCTCTTTCTACTTCCTTCTAATATTTTCTTCCTACTGTTGTAATTAAATCACCATAAAAATTTGGCAGCTGACTTGGGTATTTTATTACTTGGGATTTCCCTTGGTGACCATTTAAATTTAGATTTTTTTCAGTCTCAACTATAATTTTAACTGTTACAATACATATGCATATGTACATATGTACCTATATATACACATACATTTTCCCAAAATATTTTATGTTTCCTATCATTCAATAATCCTCAAAATATTTGAGTTAAATGTTAATGCATAAAAATTAAATTATAGATGACATAAAGCAGAAAATCTGATATTCTTTGTATATTGAATTGGAAATTAAATTTAAATTATTTTATTTAGAATATAGATATATAGTCTTAAGAGCTTCTAGTTTTGCCCTGTATGGTAGAGGTAGGCATATATGGAGGTAGGTCAGATATGTTGCCATTCCAAGAAAGAACATTAACACTTTCTTTGCCCTCAAGACCAAAGTCAAAAAGGAAAGTTCCTTTGTGAAAAAGAACATGATGCAAGACATCATGAAAGCTGGTTTCTAAGTTCCAGTCTTCTTTCTGGATCTCAGTAGACCTTAGGCAATTCTCATTACTTCCCTATAATTTAATGGCCTTAAATGTAAAATGAAGAATTCATGAGACAATAGTGAGGATAAAATGAAATATTATATATGAGAGCAGGGTTTTAGGAGGTAAACTACTCAACAAGCATGCTAAGGATATCACCAAGAGCTCCCAACACTGAAAGAGCCCAAAGTCTCCATGAGAGAGCCCGGAGAGATGAAGTTAAGCGAAATATATAGACTGTTCTTTACATCACTTCCTGCATCTCACATATACCAATGGTAGGTTAAGCTTGACTTAGGTTAGCCCAGGGGGTCTATCAATTGTTTCTTATTTGTCACTTGCTAGCACATGTCTGTCATAGGCCATCCTCCTCAACATTTAATCCTTAAGTAGGGATATATATATTCCTGGTTGTTAGGATTTTAAAGACTAATCTGGATGGAGAAAATCTAAAATTCACAGTAGGGGACATACATTTAAGTTTAACTAGGATTAGTTTTTATTACTTTTTAATATGATGACTTTTAGATAGATTTTATGGCAATTATGCTTTTTTGTTGAAGATTTATTTTATAAAATGATTCTTTGTCATCCATTAAAATAAAATAGGAAGTCTTTCATAGTGACAAAGTAAGGGCAGTCTATGATGTTAGTCACAACCTTACTAGTTATAGTAATAGATTCCTGATACAACCTCTGATAGATTATCAATTATTGTGAGGTTCTCTGTGCCAGAATTGTTTCATAATCAACAACCGTGTTAAAATAGGAATTACACTTGTATTGTTTATATTTTTAATTTTTAACTTGGTTAAGTAAAGACTTAATAAAGGATATTATTTCTTTAATGTGTTTCCTCTCATAAAAATTAGATCTAATTTTGAATACACAGTTATAGATTTTCATTTCCATCAACAATGTATAGTATTAATCTTGTCTTGTTTGGAGATTAATAAGTGAGTGAGGGTCACAGCTAACATTTTACAGGACTCTAAAGTATGTAAAACTTGTCTTTATATTTTTCCCATTATTCACAGCCTCTTCTACTCATCCCATCCCATTTATGTCATATTAAAACTATAGCCTACTTATTTCTACTGATCAGTTCTTTCTCTAGAGAAAGACATACACAACTTGTTTTTCAAAGAAAGGAGTACATTCATTCTAATAAAGTTCAAATTCTTTTTTTTTTTAAATATATTTTATTTGATCATTTCCAAGCATTATTCGTTAAAGACATAGATCATTTTCTTTTCCTCCCCCCCACCCCCCATAGCCGACGCGTAAGTCCACTGGGCATTAGATGTTTTCTTGATTTGAACCCATTGCTTTGTTGATAGTATTTGCATTAGAGTGTTCATTTAAAGTCTATCCTCTGTCATGTCCCCTCAACCTCTGTATTCAGGCAGTTGCTTTTTCTCGGTGTTTCCACTCCCATAGTTTATCCTTTGCTTATGAATGGTGTTTTTTTTCTCCTGGATCCCTTAAAGTTGTTCAGGGACATTACACCGCCACTAATGGAGAAGTCCATTACGTTCGATGATACCACAGTGTATTAGTCTCTGTGTACAATGTTCTCCTGGTTCTGCTCCTCTCGCTCTGCATCACTTCCTGGAGGTTGTTCCAGTCTCCATGGAACTTCTCCACTTTATTATTCCTTTGAGCACAATAGTATTCCATCACCAACATATACCACAGTTTGTTCAGCCATTCCCCAATTGATGGGCATCCCCTCGTTTTCCAGTTTTGGGCCACCACAAAGAGCGCAGCTATGAATATTTTTGTACAAGTCTTTGTGTCCATTATCTCTTTGGGGTACAGACCCAGCAGTGCTATGGCTGGGTCAAAGGGTAGATATTCTTTTGTCGCCCTTTGGGCATAGTTCCAAATTGCCCTCCAGAATGGTTGGATCAGTTCACAACTCCACCAGCAATGAATTAATGTCCCTACTTTGCCACATCCCCTCCAGCATTCATTACTTTCCTTTGCTGTTATGTTAGCCAATCTGCTAGGTGTGAGGTGATACCTCAGAGTTGTTTTGATTTGCATCTCTCTGATTATAAGAGATGTAGAACACTTCTTCATGTGCTTGTTAATAGTTTTGATTTCTTTATCTGAGAACTGCCTATCCATTTCCCTTGCCCATTTATCAATTGGAGAATGGCTTGATTTTTTGTACAATTGATTTAGCTCATTATAAATATGAGTAATTAAACCTTTGTCAGAGGTTTCTATGAAGATTTTTTCCCAATTTGTTGTTTCCCTTCTGATTTTAGTTATATTGGTTTTGTTTGTACAAAAGCTTTTTAGTTTGATGTAGTCAAAATTATTTATTTTACATTTTGTGATTCTTTCTATATCTTGCTTGGTTTTAAAGCCTTTCCCCTCCCAAAGGTCTGACATGTATACTATTCTGTGTTTACCCAATTTACTTATGGTTTCCTTCTTTATGTTTAAGTCACTCACCCATTTTGAATTTATCTTGGTGTAGGGTGTGAGGTGTTGATCTATTCCTAGTCTCTCCCACACTGTCTTCCAATTTTCCCAGCAGTTTTTATCGAATAGTGGATTTTTGTCCCAAAAGCTGGGATCTTTGGGTTTATCGTATACTGTCTTGCTGAGGTCGTTTTCCCCCAGTCTATTCCACTGATCTTCCTTTCTGTTTCTTAGCCAGTACCAAATTGTTTTGATGACTGCTGCTTTGTAATATAGTTTGAGGTCTGGGACTGCAAGGCCCCCATCATATGTGTTTTTTTTCATTATTTCCCTGGATATCCTTGATCTTTTGTTCTTCCAAATGAACTTTGTTATGGTTTTTTCTAAATCAGTGAAGAAGTATTTTGGTAGTTCAATGGGTATGGCACTAAATAGATAAATAAGTTTGGGTAGGATGGTCATTTTTATTATATTGGCTCGTCCTATCCATGAGCAGTTAATGTTTTTCCAATTGTTCAAGTCTAGTTTTAGTTGTGTGGCGAGTGTTTTGTAGTTGTGTTCATATAGTTCCTGTGTTTGTCTTGGGAGATAGATTCCTAGGTATTTTATTTTGTCTAAGGTGATTTTGAATGGGATTTCTCTTTCTAGTTCTTGCTGCTGAGCTGTGTTGGAGATATATAGAAAAGCTGATGATTTATGTGGGTTTATTTTGTATCCTGCAACTTTGCTAACGTTGTTGATTATTTCAATTAGCTTTTTGGTTGAATCTCTAGGATTCTTTAAGTAGACCATCATGTCATCCGCAAAGAGTGATAACTTGGTCTCCTCCTTGCCTATTCGGATGCCTTCAATTTCTTTATCTTCTCTAATTGCTACTGCTAGTGTTTCTAGTACAATGTCAAATAGTAGAGGTGATAATGGGCATCCTTGTTTCACTCCTGATCTTATTGGGAATGCATCTAGTTTATCCCCATTGCAGATGATATTAGCTGTTGGTTTTAGATATATACTGTTTATTATTTTTAGGAATGACCCTTCTATTCCTATGCTTTCTAGTGTTTTTAATAGGAATGGGTGTTGTATTTTATCAAAGGCTTTTTCTGCATCTATTGAGATAATCATGTGGTTCTTGCTAGTTTGCTTGTTGATGTGGTCAATTATGTGGATGGTTTTCCTAATGTTGAACCAGCCCTGCATCCCTGGTATGAATCCTACTTGATCATGGTGAATGATCCTTCTGATCACTTGCTGGAGTCTTTTTGCTAGTATCCTATTTAAAATTTTTGCATCTATATTCATTAGGGAGATTGGTCTATAGTTTTCTTTCTCTGTTTTTGACCTGCCTGGTTTTGGAATCAGTACCATGTTTGTGTCGTAAAAGGAGTTTGGTAGAACTCCCTCTTTGCTTATTATGTCAAATAGTTTGTATAGTATTGGGGTTAACTGTTCTCTGAATGTTTGATAGAATTCACAGGTGAATCCATCAGGCCCTGGGGATTTTTTCTTAGGAAGTTCTTTGATGGCTTGATGGATTTCAATTTCTGATATGGGATTATTTAAGAATTCTATTTCCTCTTCTGTTAGTCTAGGCAGTTTGTATTTTTGTATATATTCATCCATTTCTCCTAAATTGGTGTATTTATTGCCATATAATTGGGCAAAGTAATTTCTAATGATTGCCTTAATTTCCTCCTCATTGGAGGTGCTGTCCCCCTTTTCATCTTTAATGCTGTGAATTTGCTTTTCTTCCTTCCTTTTTTTAATTAGATTGACCAGTACTTTGTCTATTTTGTTTGTTTTTTCAAAGTACCAGCTTCTTGTCTTATTTATTAAATCAATAGTTCTATCACTTTTGATTTTATTAATTTCTCCCTTAATTTTTAGGATTTCTAATTTGGTTTTCTGCTGGGGGTTTTTAATTTGATCGCTTTCGAGTTTTTTCAATTGCATTTCCAATTGATTGATCTCTGCTCTCCCTTGTTTGTTAATATAAGCATTCAGGGATATGAATTTACCTCTGATTACCGCTTTGGCTGCATCCCAAAAGGTTTGAAAGGATGTTTCGCCATTGTCATTTTCCTTGATGAAATTATTAATTGTTTCTATGATTTCTTCTTTAGCTAAACAGTTTTGGAGTATCATATTGTTTAATTTCCAATTGGTTTTAGATTTGGTTTTCCATGTACCATTACTAATCATTATTTTTATTGCCTTGTGATCTGAGAAGGCTGCATTCATTATTTCTGCTTTTTTGCATTTGTGTGCTATGTTTCTGTGACCTAATGTATGGTCAATTTTTGTGAATGTGCCATGTGGTGCTGAGAAGAAGGTGTATTCCTTTTTATCCCTATTTATTTTTCTCCATATGTCTATTAATTCTAATTTTTCTAAGATTTCATTCACTTCTTTTACCTCTTTCTTATTTATTTTTTGATTTGATTTATCTAAATTTGATAATGGTTGGTTTAAGTCTCCCACTAGTATGGTTTTATTGTCTATTTCTTCCTTCAATTCTCCTAGTTTCTCCATTAGAAATTTGGGTGCTATATTATTTGGTGCATACATGTTGATTAATGATATTTCCTCATTGTCTAGAGTCCCTTTTAACAAAATATAATTACCTTCCCTATCCCTTTTGATCAGGTCTATTTTTGCATTGGCTTTATCAGATATCATGATTACCACTCCTGCCTTCTTTCTATCAGTTGAGGCCCAGAAGGTCTTACTCCATCCTTTAATTCTGACCTTGTGGGTGTCAACCCGCCTCATGTGTGTTTCTTGAAGACAACATATGGTAGGGTTTTGGATTCTAATCCATTCTGCTATTCGTCTACGTTTTATGGGTGAGTTCATCCCATTCACGTTCAAAGTTATGATTGTCATTTGTGGACTCCCTGGCATTTTGATTGCCTTCCCTAATTCTAACCTTTTCTTCTTCAGCTCTACCTTTTAGTCCAGTGATTTACTTTGAATCAGTCCCCCTTGTCCCCTCCCTTGATGTTTCCCTTTTTAGTCCCTCCCTTTTTGTTCCCTCCCCCTCCCCCCTCTCTTTCCCTCCCTTTTTGTTCTCCCTCTCCCCCTCCCCCCCTTGGTTTTCCCTTCTCCTTACCCTTGTTGGGTAAGATAGAATTCAAGATCCCAATGGATCTGGATGTTTTTCCCTCTCAGAGTTGATTTCCCTGAGATTGAGGTTTAAGTAACCCCCCCCCTCTCTTCCTCTCCTTCTTATAGGAGTTTTCTTCCCCTCCCCTTCCCCTGTGAATCTTTGTGTGAGAACAATTATTCTATTTGGTCTTTCTTTACCCACTATTTATACATTACATTTTCCCCACATATTAGTATACATAGGTTGATATAAATGTAGTCCTTATAGAAGAGAGTTTGAGTAAAAGAAGATAACATTTTTCCCCTTTCCTTAATATTTACCTTTTCAGGTATTCCTTGCTCTTTGATTTTCGGTATCAAACTTTCCACAGAGCTCTGGTCTTTTCTTTGCAAAAAGTTGGAAGTCTTCTATTTTGTTGAATGCCCATACTTTCCCTTGGAAGTATATAGTCAGTTTTGCTGGGTAGCTGATTCTTGGTTGGAGACCCAGCTCTCTTGCCTTTCTGAAGATCATGTTCCATGCCTTACGATCATTCAGCGTAGAACTTGCAAGGTCTTGTGCGACCCTGATTGGCATTCCTTTATATCTAAATTGTCTTTTTCTGGCTTCCTGTAGGATTTTTTCTTTTGTTTGATAGCTTTGGAATTTGGCAATTACATTCCTGGGAGTTGTCTTTTGGGGGTTTAGTGTAGAAGGTGTTCTGTGAGCTCTGTCAGTGGATGCATTGCCCCCTTGTTCTAGAATCTCTGGGCAATTTTCTTTGATTATATCTTGTATCACCATGTCCAGTTTGGTGTTTATTTCTGGCTTTTCTGGGAGTCCAATTATTCTTAAATTTTCTCTTCTCCCCCTGTTTTCCAGATCTATCACCTTGTCGGTGAGATATTTTATGTTCTCTTCTAATTTCTTGGTGTTTTGGCTTTGCTTTATTAGTTCTTGCTTTAAAGCCTGGTTTTCTTTTACAGTTTGGTCAAACTGGTTTTGTAGATGCGTGAATTTCTTTTGCATCATTTCCCACTTTTCCTCCCAGAGGGCTTCCATCTTTTTGGTCCTTTCTGATTCAAATTCTTCATGGGTTTGTGGAGAGTTTCTATTTCCTTTGGAAGATTTTGGAGAATTTTCTTGTATATCTTCTTCTATCTGCTCTGTATTTTGTATTTTGGCTCCATAGAATGTGTCCAGAGTCGCCCCTTTCTTCTTATTTTTCTTGGTATTTTGGGGCTTCTGTGCTTCTGTGGAGTTTGTCATCTCTGAACGTGGAGGATTGGCTTTTCTTGTCTTTGTCTGGTGATCAGAGGCTTTAGTCCTGGGCAGATGTTGGTTCTATGAGCGTTCCCTGGGTTAAACTGAATATGCCTCACTGGAACTGGAATGGAAGGGTCGGACCACGAGGCCACACTCTCCCCCTGGCTCGATTTCCGGAAGTTGCCTTCAGAATCCCTGGCCGTGAGGCTGTTTCGTCGGCCTGCGGGGGGATGGGCTGCCGCTTCCCCAAGCTCCGAGAGCACAGACTTTCACTGAGACTTGGATAGCAGGATCCAGCCCGTGAGGCTGTCTTGCCCGCCCTGAGGGTTGCTGTTGTTTTGACCAGCTCTCTGCAGCGGAGGCCCCAGGCAGTAACTTTCACCCTGACCGACCAGCTCTTTGCAGCGGAAGCCCCAGGCAGTAACTTTCACCCGGACTGGGACTTGGGTAGAAGACCCTGAGGGTTGTTGTTCCTCAGACCCTGCTCTCTGAGCCCGGCGCGGCTGCCGCTTCCGGGAGCCTTGGACTCTGCGCTCCTACCCCTGAGGTCCGAGGGATCTCGGGTTCTGGCTTTTAAGGGGAGCCGTACCTTTTGAACCGGGTCCAGGTCCAGGAGGAGGGTTCCCAGGGTCTGTGCTGTTGATCGTTTTGAATTTCGGCGCCTTAGGAGCTTCTAGTTTGAGATCGGTTGGGAAGGGTTTTCCGGAGATCTGAACTTCAGCTTTCTCTAAGCCGCCATCTTAACCGGAATAAAGTTCAAATTCTTGAATGAATAAAATGAATCTTTCATTAGGGATTTCAAACACAAGTCAGGAAGCAGAATCTGACATGGGTTAGTTTTCCTAAAAGTTGCATCACAGATTTAGAATTGAAAGTGCCTAGAAATCTACTAAGCAAGTTGTCTTAAATTGGTATTTGAATGTCATGTACCCCACTGATGGATTGATAAAGTTAGAATTTTTTTTAAAATATGAAATAAAACACACATAAAAAAGGAAATGAATTATATTTAAAAAGGTTGTCTTTTTTAAAAGCTAAGTTCATGAATTGAGGGTTGCTTCCGGGTAAAACATGGCGACAGTCTAGACATAAAACTCTTCCTCTCCTCAGCACCAACCTATATAGACTAACTCAAAAGACAAAAAAACCCAAAATCATAACAACAAAGGGACTCTACAGTAGGGCATAGCATTGAAGGTATATGGGATTTGGGCATTTCCACACTATAAGGGGGTGAAAAAACTCCCACCAAAATTGAGCTGATCTACCCTCCCGCATCCCACCTATAGAACCAAAGTCAGAGCCAGTGTGCACCAGAATCAGTGAGCGAGGGGCACCTCTAGAGTGAGTAAGGGGCACCTCTAGGTTTTGGGGATCTGATTAAGACCACCAAAGGCCTACCCCTGAGAGCACCTACACCTGAAATCCTAGTAGGCTAAAGAGCTCAGACCATGGGCAGTCATGGGAAAATAGAACAGAGAAAGGCAGTAAAGAGCAGAAGCTGTGGAGATTTGAGATTTTGCCTCAGGCAAAATCCTTGCACCTTAGCTACATAAACAGAGAGCCTGCCAATCTCATTCAGATTTCTGACTAAAAAGGGAAGGAGAAACCTTCACAGTGGTGGCAAATTCTGCCTAGGAGCAATTCTGCCTTCCTCCAAGAAAAACAGGAAGAAGGGGTTGACCCTAGAAAATTTTACAGAGGAAAAACCCAGGCTACAGAGGAAATACAGGAAGAAATTCAAATAAACCCCAAACCTTCCAAAAAATGGAAATTGTCCATAAGCTATTTAAGAATTTAAATTGGAGCTTATCAAAAAGATGGAAGCCTTCTGGCAAGTAAAGAAGTAATTCAAAGAGGAAATAACAGTTTAAAGGACTAGAAATCCCAATTGGAGAAACAGCTGGAAGACACAAAAAGCAGGATAGCCAAAGTGAAAAGGAAAATCAAAAGATTAAAGTGGAAAACCAGTCCTTAAAGACCAGAATTAGGCAACTGGAAGAGAATGATTTTGCAAAACAGCAAGAATTAATAAAGCAAAGTCAAAAGACTGACAAAATAAAAGAAAACATAAAATATCTCACTGACAAGATGACAGATGAGGAAAACAGAGCACAAAGAGTCAATTTAAGAATCGTTGGTCCACTTGAAAAGCCAGAAATAAAGAGAAATCTTGACATCATACTGCAAAAAATCATCGAAGAAAACTACCCTGATGTTCTTGAAGAAGGGGGGAAAATAGACATTGAAAGATTTCATAGAACATCCTCTACACTAAATGCTCAAAAGACAACTCCCAGGAATGTAATTGCCAAATTCCAGAGCTTTCAAGCCAAGGAGAATATTCTACAAGAAGCCAAAAAGAGACAATTCAGATACTAAGAAGCACCAATCAGGATCAGTAAAGGACCTCAAGGCCTGAAACATGATATTTAAAAAGGCAAGAGAATTGGGTCTTCAACCAAGCATCACCTATCAATTAAAACTGACTATATACTTCTAGGGGAAAGTATGGGAATTCAACAAAATAGAAGTTTTCCAAGTATTTGTAAAGAAAAGTCCAGAACTAAGTGGAAAGTTTGATATCCAAAAACAAAGATCAAGAGAAAAATGAAAAATTTAAAAAGAAAGAGAGGGAAAAGAGGAAAAATGTTCTCTTATTTAAATTCTCTTCTTTAAGGGTTACAATTAGATCAAATTATATATATTAACATATGGCAAACATGTTATTTGTAACTCCCAAAGTTATATTCACTATTATAGTAATTAGAAAAATCATCCACAGGAAGAGATTGAGGCATTTAGGGTATAAGATGATATGCAAAAAATAGAAAAAGGGAAGGGGGAATCAAAGATCACATCAAGAGATACATGAAGAAATAAAATAATAGGATAATCTTTATCACACAAAGATACACCTGGGAAGGGGAGGGGAAAATACTCTTATAAGAAGGAGAAGAAGAGAGTGCTAATACTTAAGACTTAAACCTTACTCTCAGTGAAATCAATTCTGAGAGGGAAGAGCATCTAGATCCACTGGGGTCTTGAATTCTATCTTATCCTACAGGGTAAGTGAGAAGGGAAAACTAAGCGTGTTGGGGGGAAAGAAAAAAAAAAGTATGGAAAGAGAGGGGGGAGGGAACTTAATAGACCCTAAAAAAACAAGAAGGGGACAAAAAGGGTGGCTCCAGAAAGGGAAGCATATTAAGGGAGGGGATTAGGGAGTTGGATTAAAAGAAAACCACTGCTTTAAAAGGATATAGCAAAAGTAGAAAGGACAGAACTAGGAGAGGGTATCAAAATGCTGGGGAATGCACAAATGACAATCATAACTTTGAACATGAAAGAGATGAACTCACCCATAAAATGAAAACAAATAAGAGAGTTGATTAGGATCCAAAATCCTACCATATGTTTTCGACAAGAAACACAACTAAGAGGGATAGATGCTCATGAGGTTAGAATTAAAGGTTGGAGCAAAACCTATTGGGCCTCAACTGATAGAAAGAAGCAGGAGTTGCAATCATGATAGCTGACAAAGCTAAAGTAAAAAGAGATCTAATTAAAAGGGATGGTGAAGCTAAATACATCCTGATAAAAGGAAATATCAGTAATCAACATCTATGCACCAAATGGTATAGCATCCAAATTTCTAAAGGAGAAAGAAGTGGAATTGAAGGAGGAAATAGAGAGTAAAACTATACTAGTGTGAGACCTGAACCTACTAATATCAAATTTCTATAAATCAAATAAAAAAATAAATAAGAGGTAAAGGATGTGAATGAAATCTTAGAAAAATTAGAGTTAGTAGATATATGGAGAAAAATGAATACAGACAAAAGGAATACACCTTTTTAGCAGCAAATGGTACATTCACAAAGATTGATTATGTACTAGATAATAAAATCATGGCAAACAAATGCAGAAAAGCAGAAATAATAAATGCAACCTTTTAAGATCATAAGGCAATAAAAATAATTGTTAGTAAGGGTACATGGAGAGCCAAATCAAAAATTAATTGGAAATGAAATAATGATTCTCCAAAATCGGTTAGTTAGAGAACAAATCATAGAAACAATTAATAATTTATTGAAGAAAATGACAATAATGAGGCATCCTTTCAAACCTTATGGGATGCAGCCAAAGCAGTACTCAGGGGAAAATTTATATCCTTGAGTTCATATATTAACAAATTAGGGAGGGCAGAGATCAATGAATTGGACATGCAAATCAAAAAACTTGAAAGCTAACAAATTAAAAATCCCCAGAAGAAAACTAAATTAGAGATCCTAAAAATTAAGGGAGAAATTAATAAAATAAAAAATGAAAGGACTATTGAACTCATAAATAAGACTAGAAGCTGGTATTATGAAAAAATAAACAAAACAAAGTACTGTTCAATTTAATAATAAAAAGGAAAGAAGAAAACCAAATTAACAGTATCATAGATGAAAAGGAAGACCTCACTTCAAATGAGGAGGGAATTAAGGCAATCATTAAAAACTATTTTGTCCAATTATATGACAATAAATATGCCAATCTAGGTGATATGCATGAATATTTACAAAAATATAAATTGCCTACATTAACAGAAGAAAAAATAGAATTCTTAAATAATCCCATATAAGAAAAAGAAATTGAATAAGAACTCCCTAAGAAAAAAAATCCCCCATCTTGATGCATTCACAAGTGAACTCTATCAAACATTCAAAGAACAGCTAATCCTAATACTATACAAACTATTTGACATAATAAGCAAAGAGGGAGTTCTACCAAATTTCTTTTATGACACAAATATAGTAATGATTCCAAAGTCAGGCAGATAAAAAATGGAGAAAGAAAACTACCAACCAATCTCCTTAATATACATAGATGCAAAAACCTTAAATAGGATACTAGCAAAAAGGCACCAGCAAGTCATCACGAGGGTTATTCAATATGATCAGGTGGGATTTATACCAGGAATGGAAGGATGGTTCAATATTAGAAAAACCTTTCACATAATTCATCATGTCAATGAGCAAACCAACAAAAATCACATGATTATCTCAATAGACTCAGAAAAATCCTTTTACAAAATATAATACTCATTCCTATTGAAAACACTAGAAAGTATAGAAATAGCAGAGTCTTTCCTAAAAATAGTAAACAGTAGTAGTAGTAGTAGTAGTAGTCTCTCAGTAACTGAGGATGAAGATTTTCTTTGTGCATTTTCATCTATGGTGTATAGATGTGTGCATAAAGACACTTGTGCATGAAGGAGATTTAAGTGGAAAAGTCGATGCACAGAGACAGTCCCACTCTCTTGGCGTTGGAAGCCTGGGTCCAATGGCATGAAAAATCGTTACACCTGGAGGCTTCCTCAGCTGCATTGGATGGCCGTGTTGTCCTTTGTGCTCCAACACACCCTAAGCACTCCACAGTGCTTTGCTGCGTTGCCATCTCAGCCATTGAACCTTCTTATTGGTTTCTTCAGTCTGTTCAGCCGAAGCAGTCTTCACATGCTGGGTGAGCTAGGCCCTGGTTCACCAGGGGTCTACGACCCTATGGTAAAATAAAATAGTAAATAGTATATATCTAAAACCATCAGCCAATATCATTTGCAATGGGGATAAATTAGATGCATTCCCAATAAAATCAGGAGTGAAACAAGGATGCCCATTATTACCTCTACTATTTAACATTGTACTATAAACTCTAGGAGAAGCAATTAGAAAAGAAAAAGAAATTGAAGGTATGAAAATCGGCAATGAAGAGATCAAGCTATCACTCTTTGCAGATGATATGATGGTCTACTTAAAGAATCCTAGAGAATCAACTAAAAAGCTAGTGGAAATTATCAATTACTTTTAGCAAAGTTGCAGGTTACAAAATAAACCCATGTAAGTCATTAGCATATCTATGTATCTCCAATACATCTCAGCAGCAAGAATTAGAAAGAGAAATTCCATTCCAAATCACCCTAGACAAGATAAAATACTTGGGAATCTATCTGCTGAGACAAACACAGGAAGTATATTAGCACGACTACAAAACACTTTCCACAAAATTAAAACTAGATCTAAACAATTAGAAAAACACTGATTTCTCATGGGTAGCACGAGCTGACATAATAAAAATGAGTATCCTACCCAAACTTATTTACTTATTTAGTGCCATTTCCATCAAACTACCAAAAAACTTTTTTACTGAATTAGGAAAAAAAAAACATGACAAAGTTCATTTGGAAGAACAAAAGATCAGGGATATCCAGGGAAATAATGAAAAAAAAAATGTGAAGGAAGGTGGCTTTGCAGTCCCAGATCTCAAACTATACTATAAAGCAGTGGTCATCAAAAAATTTTGGTACTTGCTAAGAGACAGAAAGGAGGATCAGTAGAATAGACTGAGTAAGTGAACTCAGCAAGACAGTCTATGGCAAACCCAAAGATCCCAGCTTTTGCGATAAAAATCCACTATTTGATAAAAACTGCTGGGAAAATTGGAATACAGTGTGGGAGAGAATAGATTTGGATCAACACCTCACACCCTACACCAAGATAAACTCAGAATGGGTGGTGAATGACTTGAACATAAAGAAGGAAACTATAAATAAATTAGGTGAACACAGAATAGTATAATTATGAGACCTTTGCGAAAGGAAATATTTTAAAAGCATGCAAGACTTAGAGTCACAAAATGTAAAATAAATAATTTTGACTACATCAAATTAAAAAGGTTTTGTTCAAACAAAACCAATGTAACCAAGATCAGAAGGGAAACAATCTTCATAACACAAACCTCTGACAAAGGTCTAATTAGTCAAATTTACAAAGAGATAAATCAATTGTACCAAAAATCCAGCCATTCTCCAATTGATAAATGGGCAAGGGAAATGAATAGGCAATTTTCAGTCAAAGAAATCAAAACTATTAATAAGCACATGAAAAAAATGTTCTAAATCTTATAGTCAGCGAAATGCAAATCAAAATATATCTGAGGTATCATGTTACACCTAGCAGTTTGGCTAACATGACAGCAATGGAAAGTAATGAATGCTGGAGGGGACGTGGCAAAGTAGGAACATTAGTGCACTGTTGGTGGAGTCATGAATTGATCCAACCATTCTGGAAGGCAATTTGGAACTATGCCCAAAGGACACTAAAAGACTGTCTGCCCTTTGATTCAGCCACAGTACTGCTGGCTTTGTACTCCAAAGAGATAATAAGGAAAAATTACATGTACAAGAATATTCATAGCTGGCCTCTTTATGGTGGCAAAACTTGGAAAATGAGGGGATGCCCTTCAATTGGGGAATGTCTGAACAAATTGTGGTATATGTTGGTGATGGAATACTATTGTGCTCAAAGGAATAATAAAGTGGAGGGATTCCATGTCAACTGGAACAACCTCCAGGAAGTGATACAGAGCAAGAGGAGCAAAATCAGGAGAACATTGTGCACAGAGACTGATACACTGTGGTACAATCGATTGTAATGGGCTTCTCCATTAGTGGCAATGTAGTGATCCTGAACCACCCGGAGGGATCTATGAGAAAGACTACTATCCACATTCAGAGGAAAACTGTGGGAGTAGAAACACAGTAGAAAAACAACTGCTTGATTACATGGTTCGAGGGGACAATTTTTGGGGATGCAGACTATAAATGAACATCCTAGTACAAACATCAACAGCATAGAAATAGGTTCTGATCAAGGGCACATGTAATACCCAGTTGAATTGTGCATCGGCTATGGGAGGGGAGGGGTGGATGAGAGGGAGGAAAAAAATGATTTTTGTAACCAAGGAATAATGTATGAAATTGACCAAATTAAAAAAATAAATAAAAATTAAAAAAAAATCTAAATTCACAAACCCTAGGCTCTGTACTCTTGAACTAATCATTTCATAAAAGAAGTAATCTTGACCACTATTCACAAAGCTAGCAATTATTGGGCCAGGATCAGAACCAAATGATGAAAAAATCAGGGCAACAAATGACTAGTCCATTGAAACCAACTCCCACATTTTATAAATGAAGAAAAAGAGAGACAAGTTATTACAGGTTATTACCACACAGCTAGTAAGATTCTGAAGGCATCTTCTTTCTCCAAGTCCTGAGTTCTTTCCATATTAAAGTTTCCCTGTAACAATCAAAGTCTTATTAATCTGAAGATAGTATAGCTTTAACCCATCTTCATACAAGTGGGACTTTTAAATAGACTGACTTATACCAGTCATAAATAGTTTTATCAATAGTTTATTTCTTAGAACTCAAATGTGATATTTTTTTTTGTACTTGCTGAGTTTTCACATGGTACAAAGATATTCCAAGGGCCACTTATAAACTAAAAATAAAATATTTGTATCTCTCCTTCCTCCATTATGCACGTTCCCAATATGTACTTTTAAAGTTTCCTTCCTTTAATATCAGTCCTCTTCTAATTACTTTTAAACATTACATACCTGAGAATTTTATGTGTCTTTTGGATAATCTGATTCTAAATAATTATAGAAAAAAATCCTTCTTCCCTATGCCCAGGTAGGGTCATGCCTAATACATGATATCCATTCATTTCTGCATGCTTTCTATTGGATACTTTTCTAAAACATCTTCCTATTACTAATAAGAATTGTGATATTTGAGGCTTGAGCCATAAGAGTTCTGTGTCCAGCATAAGTTGTAAGGACCATAACATCTTAATAAGTAGACACTTGGCTTTCTTTGGATACATGTAAATGGATTATTTAATTTACAGGATTATTAATAGGAGCTACAAAGTACCTGAGGAACTAGGGAGTCCTATTCCTTTCTTTTACCAAGGAGGAACTTTTGTACAGAGGTGTTAAATGACTTTTTCTTGGTAATTTTGCAATATTTGAGTTAGCCCTTGTACTCTGGTCTTCCATATTCCAAGTCCAACACTCCATCCATCATTCCATGCTAGCTTTTTTGTGGACATCAAATGATTAAATATATGGAAATTATGTTGTAAAACTCTAAATATTTTAGATGTGTGTGTTAGGACAAAGATGATGATTGATATGAGGCCAGTTCTTATATAAAGAATATTTCCTGGGAAAAGATGAAGTACTTTTCATTAGGGTGGGAGGGGTCCATACATTTTTTCAAGGTACAAGGTTTTTGGCATGGCCAGTTAGTCACAAAAACTCCATAGCCCCTCAGTAAATTACTCTTTATCCCAACGAAATGGAAATTTAAAGTATAACTTTACATATAGGTCTATCTAATATAATATGTGATATACTCAAACAAAATATCTCATATCTATGTATCTGTCTGCATTTGTTTCTATCTATCGTCCATGTATATATCTATCTTTCTGTTCTTAGCATACTGGATTTCAAATCATCAAGAAATATTGCTTTCCAAGTTCACCAGGATATGAGTTATAAGCATTAGTCTTTTAGTAACTCTAAATTAACCTCTGAATAATATATATTAAAACCTTTACTAAGGTTCAGAGTTCCCTGTTTAATGTTATATCAAGTTCAGATTTCAGTCAAAGTGTTATTATTTTAAAGGCTAGTGCCTTACATTTCAGGCTCTATAATATCCAACATTTTTGAAAGCTCAGGTTCTTCACAGTAACCCATAATGGCCACTGTTTTCAGTAGGCTATGTGTGGCTCATTATTCCAGTGTCTAAGGAATGTAATTCCAGACCACTGCTGGTACAGAGATGACTCACTTACTCTGAGGTTATTTGCTTAGCCACCTTAAGTTTTCAAAAGAAAACTGAAAACCCAAAAGGAAGCACAGAAAGGCTGCCTGCCAGCAACCAAAACAGAATCTCCGAAGTACATGCACAAAACTCCATACAGTTTTTATTATCTGAGAAGGGGATATTTCATGCCTGTAATGTGAGATTCCAAGATTCTGCTTATTCTCTCTGTCTCTCTTTCTCCATCTCTCTGTCTCTGTCTTTCTTTGTCTCTCTGTCTCAATTTTTATTGATATATTTTGTTTCCTTTTCCTGACACTTCTTAGAGTAATCCTTTATATATATTCTAATATTGCTACTTTGGATCTGTTTATTTAATATAAGTTCAAAGCTCCAATTTCATGTATTTTGTTTCTCCTATTTATACTCTATATTAATTATGTCCATTGTTTTATTGGCTCTGTTTTCTTCACTCTATATCAGTTCCTGCAAGTATTCCTGTATGTCTCTTTGCTTTTATTTTCATTGTTTCTTTTTTAATTAATAATTTTTTATAATATTTAAAATATTAAGGGATTTATTTAATTCCTCTCTTTTCTTCCTCCTCTCCACTCATTAGAAAAGATATCATTTGTCAAAAATATGTATATATATAATGTAATTATGTCTTACTTACTTCTAATTATCAGTTCTTTCTTTGAATGTTGCTATACACAAGTCACTATTCAAATAACATTTCTCTTGTTGTATATAATCTCTTAGCTCTGCTTCTTAATATCATGTAGATGTTTTTATGTTTTTAGAAAATTAACTTGTTTGTCATTTTTTGTGGCAAGTAATATTTCATCACCATCATATACTACAACTAATTTAGACATTGCCCAATTGATGAGCATTCCTTCAATTTTTAATTCATATAGTGAACTTCTATAAATATATAGAATATATAGTTTCTAATAAAACTATTTCTTTTATAGATGACATGATGGTTCAAGTGGAAAAAATACAAGAGATTCAACAAAAATGCTAGTTGAAACTATTACAGTTTTAGTAAGATAGTGGGATATATTTATATACCCACTTAAATTATTAAACTTTTTATATATTACTAACAAAATCCTACAAGAGATAAAAGGAGATATTCCGTTTAAAATAATCATAGATATAAAAATCTGGGGACATACCTATCAAAACTAAACCAGGAACTACATGAACATAATTGTAAAATGCTTTTTACACTAGTAAAGTCAGATTTAAATAATTTTAAATTAATAATGTCATAAGTGAGCAAAGGCAATAAAATTAAAACAATAGTCGTACATTAACTAACCTACTTATTCAATGCCATCTCAATCAAATTACCAAAAGAAAACCTTATTGAATTAGAAAAAAAAATAAAAATTCAATTGGAAGAAAAGATATCAAGAAAGTCAAAATAATTAATGAACAAAAGAATCTAAGCAAAAGATCTAGCAGTAGCAGATTTTAAACTATATTATAAAGCAATTATTATCAAAATTATCTGGTACTGACTAAGAAATACAAAGATAAGTGGAATAGAAAAGATTTACAACAAACTGTAGCAAAAGATTATAGTAATATTGTATTTGACAATAGTATAGATCTATCCTATTGAGATAAGAAATCACTATTTTGTAAAAATTGCCAAAGTAGTTTGTCAATAACTAGATATAGACCAATATCTTATACCATTAAATAAGATAAGATGAAAATGAATATATCATCAAGACATAAAATGAGATATTACAAGCAAATTAGAACAAAGAACATATTGTTAATCAGATATATGGATAGGAGAGATATTTTATGAATCAATAAAAGAGAACATTGTGAAATTAAAATGAATAATTTTGAGTACATCAAATTGAAACTTCTTTTACAAATAAAACAATTTTTTTCCAAGATTAGATGAAAAAAATTGGGAAAATTATAAATGGCCTTTCATATATAGAGGCTTCATATCTAAACTAGACATAAAATTTTGAGAAATTTATAAGTTAAGAGCCATCTCCCAATTGATAAATGAGCAAAAGTCATGAAGAGGCAATTTTCAAATTAAGAAATCAGAGTGATATATAGTTATATGAAAAATGCTATAAATTATTATTGATTAGAGAAATATAAACCAAAATGATTCCAAGGTATCATCTCACATCTATTAATTTGCCTAAAATTACAAAAGGGCAAAATGACAAATGTTGGAATGTGGAAACACACTGACACACTGTTGGAACTGTGAATTTGTCCAATAATTTTGAAGAGCATTTTAAAATTATGTCCAGAGAGTTATAAAATTATGTATACCCCTAGACACAGCTATGATATTGATAGGTCTATTTCCCAAGGAGATCTAAAAAAAAGGAAAATAATCCGTATATTGCAAAATATTTATAGGACCTCTTTATGTGGTGGTAAAGAAATATAAAGCAAGGAGGGTTCATCAATTGGGGAATGCCTAAGCAAATTGTGGTATATAATTGTGATGTAATACTACTGCACTTTAAAAAAACAATAAGCAGATTAATTTTAAAATAAACTTAGAAATAACAAAATAATAAATAGTGAAATGTATATTAGTAAGATAACATTATATATATAGCTACAGTTTTACTATTTAATGAATGACTTGTGCATTGTGCATCAGAGAATAAACTGAAAAATGGAAACACAAAAGACACTACATATTTATCTCTAACTTTATCTATCTATCTGTATTATTTTAGTGGATGATGCCTTCCTGTGTTGTGGGAAGGGTATGGACAGCCTAAGATACATGGAATGAAGCTATATTCATAACATTAAAATTAAAAAATATATATTTTCTTTTCTTTTTTCTTTTATCACTTAGGAAATAAACCTAATAGTGCTAGTGATGCATCAGAAGGTTTACAAAGTTTTATAACTCAGAGTATAATTCAAGATTCCTGTCCAAAACAATTGGATAGGTTCACAATTCTACCAACAGTGTTTTAGTGTCCCTATTTTTCCACCATCCCTTCCATATTTGTCATTTCCCCCTTTTGTCATTTTAGCCTATCTGATCGGTATGAGATATCTCAGTTTTTAAATTTTTATTTCTCTAAGCACTATTGATTTAAAGCATTTAAAATATTTTATATAGTTTTGACTTCTTCATCCCAAAACTAACTGTTCATATATTTTGATAATTTATCAATTGGGGAATTGCTCATGTTCTTATATATTGGACAAAGTTTTCTCTATATGTAAATATGACACTGCTATCTAGAAAATGTTTATAAAAATTTTCCCCAACTTAATGCTTTCCTTCATATCTTGGCTGCATTTAGTTTGAGTTGTACAAAATGGACATTCATTTAAGTTAACATAATTAGTTTATCTATTCTTCAATCATTGTATTTATTTTTAATTATATCCCCCAAAATCAATGTATTAATTTCTAATTATATACCAAAATTATATCCCAAAAAAGATGCTATAAATATTTTATTAAGTGTAGAGCTTTTCATTTTTATCATAAACATCTTAAAATTTATGTATAGTTGTAAACTTTATGGGTGAAATAGTATGACCATTTTAGTTAATTTCTTAGGTATGATAAAAATTGATTTCATGAATGATTAGACTAATTCACAGTTCTGTAAACAGTACTTTTCTTTCTATAGTTAGAACACTGACTATTCCCATTTTTAAAAAAATAGCCTATTTCTTGCATATATAGGAGAAAAAATTATTTTTTTCCATTTTCTGGTGGCTTATTATTCCTGATGCTGCATTATTCCATATAACCTAGTATTTGTTTTTAATAAGCTTACTTTTAAATAATCTCATTGAAATATTTTTATCAAATCTACCACCATATCTCAACCCAACCTATCTCAGAGAGTCATCATTTATTATGAAGAATAAAAAGAAAAAAAGTTTGATAAATCTAAGCAATATGTGAAAAAAAACACAATAGTTTATATAATATTTTCCATGAGAGTTCTCCCACCTCTACAGAGAACTAAGGAATTAACTTCTTACATTTCTTTGTTGGGGTCAAACCTGGTCATTATGGATTAAATCACTTATTTTTAACTGCCTTATTAGTCGTCTTCCATTTGCAATGTTATATTCATCATGTATAATTTTACCATTTCTGTTTATTTTAGTTTTATCAGCTAATATAATGATTCCACTGCTTCCCCATAATAATCATTAGAATAATTTCTTACATCATGGTAATACTCCCTTATTTTCATTTACTGATAAGTGATTAGTCATTCCTCTTTTAATCAAATATGCTTTCTTTCAAATTTATTGCTTCCACAAAATGTGCTTTTATAAAATTTTTGTCCTAGATATATAAATATAGAGGGAATTTATTTTTTCATTAGAAATTTTGGGGGATTTATTCTGTGATGGAATCACTGCTTCAGAAGAAAAAGACATTTCATTCTTCTCATATTTCCAAATTATTTTCCAAAACTGCTTCTGCACCAGTAATGTTTTGACATTCCCAATTTTCCACACTACCACCAACATTGAGAATTCTCATCTTTTGTCATATTTGGAAATTTACTCTCTTGTCATTGCGGGAAAGTTGCTTCACCATTTGAAATTTCATTTTCCCTGCCAATAATATGAAGAAGATAATGCTTTACCCTACCTACTTGACAAGCTTATTGCATAGCAAGTGCTTTGTAGGGAAGGAGGAAGGAAACAATCATTTATTAGGTACATACTATGTACCAGGCACTATGCTAAGTTTTTACAAATATTACCTCATTTCATTCTTTGTAAACTATTAAGCACTCAATACAGTTAAACTATTGTGCTTCCTTTCATCACTTCAAACAACCTGTATTTGAATTGCTTTCTCACTTGGGAAATCATTCTACATTGAAATCAGGCTATATTGGCAATATTTTCCTGGTAGATGATATAAATGTTTTTCTGCCTAATTTTGTCCCATTACTCATAATTGCCCTCTGCCTAAATATGCTGGGTGTTTATACCCTTCAAAACAATTGAAAATTTCTACATGATTATCCTCCTCACTTCATCTGCATTTGGCCAAGCTCCCAATATATAATTATTTTAATCAGAAGTACCATCTACTTTAACCATGATAGTAAATGATGCCATTTCCTGAGTAGGTTGGAAAATTAAAATGGTAAGAGTCCAATTTGATTTGTTGGAGGAAAATAGTTATTCCATAGAGATAGTGAGGTGTCTGGGAGGCCCATGTTGCAGCTTTGTAAAATAATAAGTATGAAATAATTCATCTTGTCAAATTGGTATAATTTCTACCCTGTGTAGAAGTTTAATTTTACGACTGGATCATTCAATTTGCATCAGTTAATTATTTGAAGGGGGATTTAGGAATGTGAAGAAATTAATTGATTTTATATCTCATAAGCTGTAAGCAAACCTTTTGATCATACACAGAGATTACTAATTAAAGGGCAACTGGGTCTCTCAGTTGATTGAGAATGAGACCAAAAGATGGGAGGTCCTGGGTTTAAATCTGCCCTTAGATACTTCCTAGCTGTGTGACCCTGGGCAAGTCACTTAACTGCCATTGTCTAGCCCTTACCACTCTTCTGCCTTGGAACTATTCCAGAGTTGATTCTAAGGCAGAAGGTAAGTGTTTAACAAAAGTAAGTAAAGACATCTTTCTTAGCTAAAACATGCTTTGATATTGAAATCTAAAGATTATATATATGTATGTGTGTCACATATATACTCTATATGTATATATGTATGTATATATACATGCATACATTTATGTAAATATACCTATCTATGGAAAGAGGAACAGTGTAGTGAGTAGCAGATGAATTTGGGGATCAAGAAGCCCAGTATTCATTTTCTGCCTTGGAAACATAACAGTTCTGAGATTCGCAGCAAATTACTCAAATGCTTATTGCTCTAGGGTCTGTCTAAACTATAAGCTTCATGTAATAATGAAATAACAGACTGATTCTCTATTCCTTAATGAGTGTGCTTATGCACACACAGTACAAATATATATGAACATGTATATATCTATTATGTATGTGTATGTGCATAGGCATTATATATATCTTAATTAATATTCCAACAAATACACTCATATATGTCTACACACATAAGCACAAACCTACCTTCCATAAGATCATAGATTTAGAGCTAGAAGACAAGTAGAGGGGTCTTAGAGGACATCTAGTTCAACTTCTTCATTTAAAAATAATTAACCTGAAGCTAGAAATAGATGCTAAATGTCTTACCCAGTTCCAGATTAACATTAAGGGGAGGAGCCAGATTAGGAATTCAGCTTCTCTTATTCCAACATTCCAAGACCAATAGTTCTTTCCACTGTATCATATCTGTAACAATTCTTGAAAGCATCTCAAAACATGTAATTTAAAATAAATTCTGTTTCATATTTTTTCATTAAAATATCATCCTGGGAATTCAAAGACACTCCAAATGATATTTATTCTCTACAAAAATATTCTCCCAAAATGTAAAGGCTTTGGACATAGGACAACAAATTATTTGGTTTATTATTTTATTTTATTTCTACATTATTATACAGGTATCCCTTCCACATGATGAGGGTTTAGTTAGTTGTCAGGCACCCATGCAATCTGGAAAATTCATGTAAAATGTTTTGATTCTCCCTTCATACCAGAAAAAGTTTGAATTTTTTCTTTTTCTCTTATGGGGTATTTACTGAGCCTTATATGCATATATGTGTTACCAAGCTCTTTAAGATAGCTCTACTTTTCTAGCCTTTAGTTGTAGCCTACTGGTTTTCTGGTGTTTTTTCCACAAATTCTAATTTAGTACTTATTCTATTTTTTAAATTGCCTATGTTTTTGGTATTAAGTGATAAAATATACTCATATACAATATTATTACATATACATTTCTTCATTAATACATTTCTAACTTTTTTGTGTCATCTACTGGCTTTTGCATATTTTCTTCAGCTTCTACAGAACTCCCCCAAAATTCCCATTTAAGTTCTTGTGCCAACCAGCAACATACTGAAACTGAGGTGGTGAAGATCATAATGTACAAAGATTACCTATATCTTTATTTCAATATAAAATTATATTTTATTTTAAATATTTATTATTTAATATTTATCATTATTTTTTTATTATCATAGTTCTCATTTGTGGATTTGTATTTTAAACATTCCCTGTAACCACCAGGAAGTTATTTACTATGGTGATGATTTTCATGCCTCATTTTATTACAGAGTAGATCACTTTGAATGGATTTTATTGTGTATGAAGGAAGGATCACGCAACACATCTGGAAAATGATTTTGTGCTAGATTGTAAAGGATAGCAAGTATTAATTGTAAAATAATCTTCCAATTGATTGATGCAAACACTGTATTAGTGGCCTCTGCTTTTATGTTCAACCCAAGTGATTCACCAAGGAAAGCCATTCTCATTTTCCCAACCTAGGTCCCTTGAGAATTCAGGGAGAATTCTCACTAAAATGAGTAGCCCAACTGAAAGAAAAAGTATATTTCTTAATATCCTAAGGAATACTGTTCAAATTGGTTGATGCTTCATTATCCTAGAGTAAAAATTGGATTTTATTGGTTCACTATAATGTATTGGGCCTATCAGCTGGTATTCTGTGGCAAGAAGAAAATTAAGAGGAAGTCTAAATGCTTCTATGTCACATGAATGAATAAAGATCAGGTTTGTTCATGGTCAAAAATGTGTTTCTCTGTGATGAATAATAGAATCAATTTTGTTGTTCCTATTGATGCTAGTAAGGAGATGGATTAAAATATAGCCTGAGAGGAAGTCTCTATTAGGTCAATGCCAAAGTCCTGTTTTTTTGGTGTCAGAAGTTTTTTTGATATGCAGAAAAGTTATTTTCCCCAAAACTCATTGGAATCATGTACCTTTTCCATATTCCATATAGTCAAGAAGAATAAGATCTGGGATAGTCCATGCAATAAAGGCCTTGTCCTGATTCTACCACTCTCTGGGCATGGTCAAGTCATTTTGCCTTAATGATCCTCAGTTTCTCCATGTGTAATTTAAAGATATCAGGTGATGGTTTCCAATATTCCTCCTTTTTCAAAATTTCCAAGATCTGACAATTCTGTGTCTGAGGATACTCTACTAAATATGGGAGAGAGATGATAACATTGAATTTAGAAAAAGTTTTTCACAATGGGTACTTTCTAAACCTGCTTCTCATTCTAAATTCCTAAGGTCTCACAATTCTTAGAATATGAAGGTACTCTGACATTTTTAAATTTAAAATTGGGGACCAGATTAGCTCTGAGCTACCTAAATTCTGGTCCTTAGAAACATAGACCTGGCAATATAGGCCCCTAACTCTGCTTAGGGCTATGAAATAGTCTTATATTTTCAAACTTTCTCTTCAGAATAATCCTATGTGGTAGACATTAGCTATAACACAATTTTACAGATAAGAAAAATAAAGACCAAAGATATGAAAAAAAAAAACATGCCCACTTGGAGAGATTAGGCTATAATTTGGGAAAACATCAAAATAAAAACAAAACAAAGAAAGAAAAATAGTGTACTCCATTCCTGAAAATCACTCCTCCTTATCCCACTCTGCTCTCATTTCCCTCTTACCTAGTTCCAATAAGGCAAAGAATGTCTTCTGGATATTGATATTCGTGTCTCCTTATCTACTAGAGGTATAACAGAACCACACTCCCATTTCACTCTTGAAACCACTCTTCTTTTGGTCTAAGATCACTTTGCCTTCAATTGCTCCCAGAAGACAACAGGGCCATCCTATATTCTTTCATTCTTGCCCTGCCTTAGTCGAAGTATTATGTAGCCTTCTTTCTGCTGTGTAGTCTACAGGAAAATAATGTGTTTTATCTCCAATGAAAATATTACCTCTTTGAGAGCAGGGACGGTCTGGATTTTCTATATGTATCCCTTTTGCTATGTTTCTATGATGCTAGTCAATAATAAAACATTTAAAATAATTTTTAATTCCACTTCCACTTCATTGCCATCCCTCAGAAGCCTAGTTTGCCTTGGTACTCAGGTACCATGGTCTCTTTGAAGCATTCTCTGATCCCTTCTTCCCCAGTTTCCTTATTTGCTGCACTTATTGTGCACATAGTATTTCTTCTTGTATTATCTCAGGGGATGAATTATTTCATGTTTATCTTTTATTTAGAGCATCTCATCTAATTAGAGTATAGTAGGTTACTTATATTTAAAAAAATTCTATTTACGGCTTGCTTGTGATTTTTCTATTTCATCATTTGTCGTATCATATTGTAGTGCTTGAAAAATGTTTTTTTAATGGAAATGTATCATTACCTTTGAAGTATAACTCATTAATATATATAGTAGCCAAAATTATATTGTGAAATTAATCCATTACCATTTATTATATATAGAATAGTCATTTCCATTTATACATACAGACCTGCACTCTCTTTTGTGAAGCCTCCTTGGAGGCATTTGATAAGTATTTTCAAGATAGTTGATCATGGTTCATCACAGAATAAAAGAAAACTTACTTACCAATTACAAGATTGAACTTATTCCCATAGCTATTCATCCTGATATTTATTTAGGACCCACTATTTAGCATTAGTTACCTAAAATCATCATGAAAAGCTGAAAAGTCTATGGAGATCACATATTCCATCTTCAGTTTCACAGATGAAGATACTGAGATGGGGATGAGTTATCAATTAACTAGAAATCATTGGTGTCTACTATGGCAGTCTCTTTGTTATTTTATGGATACAAAGAATGTTCAAAAATAGTTTCTGCTCTCAAGGAGTTATCATCTCATAGGAGAGACAGGATGCCAAAAGCTATGTGCAAATAGAGTCAGACTCAGGGATAAAGGACTTCTTAAAGGAGGTAATACTTTTGCTAAGATTTAAAGGAAGCTAGAAGATAGAAATGAGGAGGAAGAGTATTCCAGGCATGGGGGATAGCCAGTGAAAATATGTAGAACTGGGAAATGGAATATATGTGAGGAAGAGTAAAGAGGCCAGTATCACTAAATCCCAGAATTTGTGGAGGAAAATATGGTTTAGAAGATTTGAAAAAGTGAAAGAAACATATTCAGATTTACACTTTAGGAAAATCACATTGTTAAATGAGTGGAAGATGGAAGGGAATAAGGAGAGTTATTTGGTGGCAACCAATTTAGAAAGCTATGTCTACAGTCTACTTAAAAAGAGATGAGGGCTGGTTTATAGGCTAGTAGAGAGAGGAGGATTATGAAAGAGGTAATATGAAGGCAGAAAGAATACAATTTTATGACAGTTTGTATATAATATACATATATAATTATAATGTGTAATTCAGCTGAGGAGTTCAGAATGACACAGCATCTGTAAGCCTAGTACCTGGGAGGATGTTAATGTCCTCAAGAAAAAAGTTGAGAAGAACAGAAATTTTGGGTGAAAAGATAAGTTTCTCCAGTATAAAAACCAAACTCTAGGTTCTTTATTTTTAAACATATTTACCTAAAAGAATAAAGCAAAAATAATAACAGCAGGATCCTCCTCTTCTTTTACTTGTTTATATATCTATTCCACCTATGTCTCCATAATTCTTTCTGGGTTTCAATGCCTTCTTGGTCAGTTCAAAACCTAGAAATGAGCTTGTAGGGTGACAGAATAATTTTCAGAAGAATATTTAGATATTTGTTTGATCTATATTATAATTTCAGTTGTAAGACATTCCTCTGAGAGACTTGGCTCATAGGTCAGAGTAGTTTTTAGCATCCATGTAGGGTGAATTTTGAGAGAGAAAGATTCACTAAAATTAGGTGGTAAGGTTATCTCTCCAGTTCAAATGATTCATGTTGGCACCACTTTCCATTATCATAGCGAATCAAAAGTGGTCCATATATTAACACTGACTCTCCCACTTCACATCTCTCAATATCCTTAATTCCAATTACTTCCGCTGTGAGATGAAGCTATATACCACCTTGTGGGTGTTCTGATGATTAATTTATTAGTTGTTTGTAGTGAATATTTTTGAAGTTTTTTAACTGTTAAATATTATTACTGAAACTGTTAAGAAACCCAGTGGTTTTTTCCTTCCAATATTTTCAAAAAAATGTGTTCCCATTGCAAAAGCTAAGCCTGGACTCACATCTGGCCATTTCTCTTCTCACAGCACATTCTGTTCTGATTATCATAGTTGTACAATTGGTGAAACCAGAAATAACTCCTCAGCTGATGATATTTGGGGATGAATCTTAAAATACATACATACAGAAAAAATCCAACACACTGAAAAAATGACTCATGAAAAATACTTTTCAGTTTCAGACTATTTCATTCCCTTTAAATTTATAGCTTGGGATAAAAGAGAAAATAATTTTCTAGATCCCTTGAGGTTTTCTTAGTAGAAGGTCTAAGAACTCCATCTAGAGCTCATCAAAACACTGTTAAGGATTTCCCCGTGGAAATTAAGAGCCTGCCATTAGCTTTTTCTGTCATATAACTAAAATTTCTACTATGTTATATTGTAGTTTTTCTACATACTTTCCATATGAAAGTCCACTTTCATTCAATCAGAATATTAATTTTTATCAGGGTTTAATATTTTACTAAATCATTCATACAGAGGATAGTATTATAAAATTAATCTCTAATAATTATACAGTATCCTTGACATGCAACCTCTTCTATTTTTTTGCTTATAATTCTGTAATGAATGGCATAATAAAATAAATAAACAAGCAATCAAACAAATCAATAAATGACTGAATTAGAGGATATTGTTTCCTAACCTCTTCCTTATATTGTATGCATAGACAAAGAACTACCATCATCAATAAGATTAAGTTCTTCTGGGAAATATCTGATTCCAGTGTTATCTTGCTTTCTAAGACCTTCCTTCTGTTTTCCTGGTTCTTTCCAGAGAATTTGGAACAGTGATACACACATGAATTTAACCAAAGAAAGAGAATATTTTCCAACACAAAACTCTTTCCACCCACCTAACTCTCCATATTTTACAGAATGCAAATTGTTTTGCAAAGAGAATTGCTGGACAGCCTCCTACTCAGTTTACTTATATGAACAGAATGCTATGATGATGGGAAAACAGAAATATAGCTGTGACAAAAACCAATGGTTTGTAAAAAAATCATATATATTTCTATATACACACATGTATATATCAGGAGTATATAAGGAAGTTGTTTTAGAACTATGGTTAGAGAGATAATTTAGAATGAAACAAAGTATATAAGAAATCAGAAACGACAAAATAACTTTGATTTTTTAAAATTTTGATTTTTTTTTTTGTGAATAAAAGCCAAACAACTAGAAGGAAAACTGTAAAGTTGAACCAAATCTTTATGCATGCCAATAATCAAGATATGTAGGAAATCATTACAAAGTCATTGTTAAAGTATGGTCAAGGCATATGAAGAGTTTTTAAAAGCATAATTGTTAAACATCATCAACCATGTAAAAGTTTTAAATCATTAATAAATAAATAAAAATGAAAAGATATGTTTTCAACTCATATCTTGCAAATTTGAAAAGATAAAAGAGAAATGGTCAATATTAGTGGTTGTATGAGAAAACTAATACATTGTTGAAAGGAATAATTTGGTCAAACTATTCTGGACAACAATTTGAAATTATATTAAAAAAGCCTTTTCTCCAATTATTGTACAATTAAGATAACATCTAATAAAGGTAAAAAAAAAGAAAGGCAAAAAACAAAAGACCTGTTTGCCCATATTATTTCCTATTACTTCCGCATCCTTTCTGGCTATGCAGAATTCTTTGACTGCAACCAAGAAAACATTTAAGCAAAGGCAATCAACATTGCAACTAAGTCTGTCAATTTATATATTATTTATCATTTTAAATCTCCCCCCCCCAGAGGAGAGCTTATATGAATGAGAAAATCTATCTATTCATGGCTGTTAAAAGAAAACAGAATAAATAAATATGCCTGTACTGAGTTGGTAGGTGGAGTAGTATTTGCATGCCAATTAAGAAAGACTAATATTTTTAAAAAGTAAAAATTCAAATAATTTCGTGGTTGTAGCTAGGTACTGCCTTTCAATTTTCTATATGATCATAGGTTCATAGGATTTAGAAGTGGAAGAGATCTTAAAAAGCATTTGGTCAAATACCTTAACTTCACACATCAGAAAAGTGGTTGTTCCAGGATTATTATTCTCATTAATAGACCAGGAAATGCAGGCCCAGAAAGAATAAGTAAGTGACTTCCTCAATGTTATGTAGATAACAAGTAACAGAACCAAATTTTGAACTTAGATATTCTGATTCCAAAATTTTTTCTATTTAATCAAAATGACAGTATTATTGAATTACCACCTATGTGTATTTTTTATATAAAGATATACACTTAAATATTAGGGCACACTAATAGGCACAAAAAAGTCATAAAGTCTACCTGAAGCTAACCAATAACTATCCTTTACAATAAAAGTATAAATAGTGTAACTTGATTGATGAAGCTAATCAATAAGTATCCTTTACAACAAAAGTATAAAAGGTGTAATTTGATTGATGGATTTTCTAATCATTCATTCCTGCTGCACAGAAGTCTCCCTTGCATTGATATAGGTACAATTTGAAACTCCTCATTCCCTCAGGTATCAAGCAGATGAAGTAGGTAACTAGAAGTTTTACGTCCTCATGGTAAAACTTTGGGTAACATAATGTCCTCTGTTTTGAGTGATTTGCCATTTGTCATCTCCCCAAAGTTTTAAAGTGAGTTTGAATTGTATTTCAAGAAAAAGCTGTTAACACCCAGATATTTTCTAAGTGCTCATTTATCTAATTTGATTCTAGAATTCTGAGAGACATCCAACAATACATTAGCTGCCTGCGTCAACTGGAAAGACCTTTAATTTACTTGTTCCTATTGACTGAGATCCTAGAAGGCTGTTGCTGTTAATGGTGTCTAATTATGGAAGATAAGCAATATGTTTGCCAGTTTAGGAGTTCAGTGTTGGATACAGTATATCATGTTATATGCCCATCATCTAGCTTTTATTCTGGAAGAACAACACATAATCTACTTGAAGACTGTTACAAACCATGTTAGCAAAAAAAAAAATTGTGATGGCCATGAATAATTATGGCCATAAACTCTTAGCAGTCATAGAGTTTCCAAATTTGATATCAAGCAATTTATCTATGGTAGGAAACTTAATGGAATTATTCTATTACCACATTCCAGTACCCTGAAATATTCTCTTTACCTAAATAAACCTTATTAGTGCCTCAAGAACTTGTCTAAATTTAACCTTAGCCATAGATAATAAAAGACATTCTACATTATTTCATCTTTTGCCTGACCTTGGGCTAATATTTCCAGTTTTATTATTACTTAGTTTTTTATGTTTTAATGTCATCCCCCTTACCCCCCTTCAATGTCAATTAGATTATGATCCCCCCTGAGGGCAGAAACTAATACCAATACCAATTGCAATTGACATTTATATAGCTACTTCAAGTTTCCAATGAGCTTTATAAACATTATTTCATTTGTATTACATGCATTTTGCAAATTAGGAAGCTAAGACTCTGAGGACTTAAGGACTTTATCTAATGTCCAAAAATGAGATATATATATATATATATATATATTATAGATCTTTGAATTTTGAGCACTATACAGAATAAAGTCTCACACATAGGCACTTATTTAAAATTTATTGATTTTATTTGATTTTGCTTTCTCTCTTGGGACCCCCATTTATATAGTAAATGAAGATATTTGTGTAATAATTTTCATATTTAGAACAATATAAATAACTTTATATACCATTTAGTAGAACTTATTCAAAACAAAAAAAGATCCTTCCTCCCTTTACCCTCCCCCCAACCTTGCCACCATTATTATAATCCTAAACTCTTAAAGTATATCAAAGGTTCAAGGAATGCTACACTTACCATTCATTAAAAACTATAATTCATAAACCTCTATTAATATTTCTTTTGCTAGTCCAACCACAAGCAGGGAATTCAAAGAAACACCATAGAAAAATCAATGGCAAGAAACACAACCCTCCATTTACAAATTGAGCACACTTTTTAAAATTTCCCATACCATTGGTAACTGCAGAAACCTGCAAGACAGGGTACATGTAAAGGGAACACCACAGAGAAAATCATATCAAGGAATGGGCACAGCTAGAATCCTGCCATTTTTATTACTGTCCTGAAATGACTTTGGTGTCTTCTGATGGTTTCATGACATAATTGAGTTGAGAAATATCATTCTGCAAACTCCTTACTGAGCTATTCTCTCTGGTGTACTGCCTCTCTATATACATACTACTCTATCCCCACAGGACAGCTATTTTCAACTCTGCTTCTCTCTCTTGCCTCTACTTATCTTGTGCTGGTTTTCAGACATGTCCTTGAGAAAATAATTTTATTTTCTTATTTGTATATTATTGGTGGATATTTTTAGGTAATTTTGTGAATCATATCCATAGTTATTATTCTTTCTGGCAGATGGGAGTTGGTCTCTGGCAGTTGGCAGAGATACACTCTCAGAGACTCTCTCTCAGGGCTGGAGTAGGTAACATCTTTGCCTCTCTCTCTGTCCAAGGGAAAGATCTGAAGGAACTCAGTGTTTTCCTTTCCCAACTTGGGAAACACTATTGAATATCTATTGTGGTTTTTATAGATTGTTTAACTCTGAGAAGAACAAAGAAAAACCTGGTCTTTGGTTTGGACTCTGAGTCTGTTAAGACTGGATTCATGGTGAGACTCAATCAGCTAGCCTTTGCTATTTTATAATTTGAAGGTGAAGTTAGGAATTATAAGGATCATAGCAATAGTTTTTATTTAGATAGTATAAATTTTGGGTTAGTTAAATCAGGGAGGATTAGTGTAGCCTGTGAAACACAGAAGAAACAGTTCCTTGCAGAACCTGGGAGTTTTTTTGGGTGGATTTAGAATCCCTTAAAAATAAAAATCCTTTATTTATCCTCATATTTCAATAAACATTTTATGTTAATAATAAGAATCTCTTTAATATCCTTGCACCTGGCCCTGAAGGGAAGTTCACATTTGAGCTTCACTTCATCACAAATGATACTTTTGATTGCCTCTATCAAAAATATCTGAACAATTCGAACCTGATTGGTGAGTTAAACAGTTTTTGAACAGTTTTGAATAGTTTTTTTCATCTAAATATTTTATTTTTATTACTCACCAAATTTTATTTTTACACTATATACCTGGGCTTTAGCCTAATTTTAATTTATTTATTTTTCCATTCATTCATTCATTCATTTATTTGTTTATTTATTTGTTTGTTTATTAAAACCCAATACTAAGTATTGGTTCAAATATAGAAGAATGGTAAGGGCTAGGCAATGGAGGTCAAGTGACTTGCACAGGGTCACACAGCTGGGAAGTGTCTGAGGCCAGAATTGAACTTAGGACATCCCGTCTCTAGACTTGGCTCTCAATCCACTGAGTTACCCAGATACCCCCTCAACCTAACTTTTAAAATGAGTTATTTATGCATACAATTGAAGTTAGAAAAGTGTAATTTAAATTAATTTATTTAATTAAATTTTATTTTCTTAATAAATATAATTTAATTTTCTAAAGAAATTTAGCCAAAGTTGAATAATCAACACTATATGATTAAAAATGAAACAGAAACTATTTTACCAGTACAAATTTGATCCCTTTGCCTAGTGGAGAGATAGAAAAGTTAATAATATTAATTTGAAATATAAACTTGTAAAAATCTTTTTTTAATTAATTAATTTAGAATATTTTTCCATGGTTACATGATTCATGTTTTTCCCTTCCCTTTTCCTTCCCCCTCCCTGAACTGATGAGCAAATTTACTGCATTATACATGTATCATTGTTCAAAACCTATTTTCATATTATTAATATTTACAATATACTGATCACTTAAAGCCAAAATCCACAATCATATACCCATTGAACCATATGATCAATCATACAGTTTTCTTCTGTGTTTCTACTCCCACATTTTTTTTCTGTGGATGTGGATAGCATTCTTTTTTCATAAAAAACTTGTAAAATCTCACAATGGAGAATGATGGTACATTATGAGAATTAACACATCAAAAAATGACAGATATTGTACAGTAAAAATATGTTTATAGAAAACTTAGTGAGAGCCAAGATATCTCAAGAACATTTAAGAATAAAACTAGAAAGCCAAGAAATAAACTAAAAGTAGAAAAGCTCTGTTAAGATTCACAGAATGAACTCTTAGCCATCAGTGATTATGGAACCATTATTATTAAAGTCTTAAATAATGGAAGCTAACATGTGTAATTATATATACAAAGGGTAAATTGGTGATGGAAGCTACATAAGCATTGCAAGCATTTAGAGATAGACATTCAAATGAGCTGAAATATAGTTTTATTATTATTAATAATAACTAACATAATATTGTCAGATTTACAAGTGCTTTTTTTATAGATGTTATCATTGTTAATCCTTTGAACCTCCTTGGTGAATAAGGGAGGTCTAATTTCTTTTCACATATTTTCAGAGACAAATAAACCGATACTGAATGTGTTTAAGTGACTTGTCCAGGACCACACAGTTAATATATATATCTGTTAGAAGTCAAACTTAGATCTTCCTAAGTCCAAGTATAGCATTAGTATGTGCTTCTAGCCATACTGCCATCAATTTAAGAAAATCTTTGATAAATCAATAGAGGTTACCTTTCCTGTTTGTAGGCAAATTGATCCTATGAAATCTTAATGGACAAGGGAATCCATTAATATCGATCTTAACTTTTTTCAGTGTGAAAAAGGAAGAACTGGATTAGTAGACATTGGATTTGACAAGATTCATTTGGAAGTACCTGAACTTTGTATGTAGCCAGACTAGACTCCATCTCTTAATTAGAAATAAATAAAATAGTAGATACATACTACAAAATCCTCATCCCACTTATTTTTAACAGCTCTGTTATCCATGAACTTTTGATAGAAAGCATTATCTCAAGACATAATTGAAGTTATACTAAACCTTACAGAGTGCATCTAGGTACCTAAATGATTTCTTGAGTTAAAGCTAATTCTTATTATCTTCTTTCCCCTTTAAAATACAAATTTCTTTTCTTTCTGTATTGTTTCTTCTTTTAAGGACCTTTAGAAAAACGTAGTGATTCAAGTCTGGGGGCAATCTAAACTAACCACTCTCCCCTTATGTATTATAAGGTATTGATCATTTTGCAACTGAAAATATAATCTAAGTGTTTTAAAGGAAATATTGGTTTTCTTATCTATCTGTAGGATTTAATCAATTTCTCATGATATTTTCATACCTTTTCTCTCATTTGAAAAAAAATTAGGCTACATCTACATGCATAATAACCTCTTTGAGTATTTTAGATGATTACTAGATTTCAAATTGTCTATATATAGTCATAATATTTTATTAATTTATTATTCATCATGTGTTCATTCATTTTTATTTGTCCTTTGGTTCATTTACTTGTTTTAACTGTAGAAGTGACTCTTCAATAACACATTTCTGTATGAGAAACTATGTTCTTTGATCTCTTTTCTGATTGTTGAGATTATTTTTGAATGACAGTAAATACACTGTTGAATATCCTAGAATAAATTAATCTCAAAGTCCAATTATATAGTGTTGTTTCTGCTGGTATTATTAAGGAAACTTGAGGAGTTGCCTGTAGCTGGGCTATGTTTTATAACCATAATTTACATCTCTAAACTAGTATAATTAAGGAGAAGAAATGGTGTATGCCATTATTAACAAGCAAAGGGGGTTTGCTTGTAGATTAAATCGAAAGGAAACTGGCAAACTTTGGTGAACTTTGTTTAACACAAAGTTAAAGGCAAATCCATGTAAGACTTTTTTGTAATATGAAAGTCCAAAATGTATTTTCATGGTTTATATGAAAACTTTCACTGATGCTAGGAATTGGGATTGTCCTGCTGTCAGTACCTTGTTACTTCAGAGGAAATAAACACTCAGTAGTCATTGAACAGTTAGGAAAAGGAAGATAATTTTGCCCAGCACAGAAAGGATTTGCAACAGTAATACATTATCTTATAGTTTTTATATACACAGCACCTCTTATGTTCATCTGAACATGTGTCTGGTCAGCAGAACAAGGTATATGACTTGAGAAATTTTCCAGTATTCATCAAGGGAGAGAGACTTCTCCATGGGAATGGTGCTTTTATTATGTCCTTTGATGAACAGGAAACTAAGCCAAGGGAGATAGTGGCAAATAACAGGGAAATCTGTCTTTTTTTAAGGAAAATTTATCCCTGTTGCAAAAGAGGTGGAGGGACCCTGATACTTACTGGTATTACCACAATGAGTGAGTCTGTATCTTTTCCCTCCTATGGTAACTCAAGAAGAGGCACTCAGGGAGCAGTTAGTGGTGTTGATGTGTGTCTTTCTTAGGTGTCTTTTTTTCTTATGGCAATACTTTGTAATCTACCTGTGATGGTGGTTTGAGTGGCAGGGAAGGTGCAGTTTTCTTGGGAGGCATGAAACTCTAATGAAATTATTCTGATATAGCTTAGGCTGCATATCTGATAAAATACATTATGAATTTTACCATCCTAAATATATAATTGAGAATCCTAAACTCACCATTTGATCTGGAATCCATCACTTTTTTCCTATTCTCTTATGGATCTAGTTAAATGTTTTAAAACACTCTAGGAGCAAATTCAGAAATTTCCAATTTTGAGATTCAAGATCACATTTTAATAAGAGGTGGCAAAGAATTACTGTTTAAGCCCGAGTGACCAAATTTTCCATGTAGCAAGGTGCAAAGTCATTGGTAGAATGAATGGATACTAGAATCTAGAGCCAGGAAGACCTAGTTTTATATCTCCCTTTAGACATTCTCTGTGTGATCTTGCCAAGTCACTTAACTTCTTTCGTCCTCAGTTTCCTAATATGTAAAATTTGGGATTTGGACCATGTAAGTTCTAAGGACCCTTCCAGCTCTAAACCCTGTGATTATATAATCCTTAAAATTCTGTAAGTCAGACATTGGCCTCTCTTGGCCAATATAAAGGAACATTTAAAATGGAACATTTGTGTGCCAAATCTAAACTTTTGCAAGTTTGATGATAATTGGAAAACTAGGAAGGAAGAAAGGTAAACTTCCCATTCTAATGGGAAGTTACTTTGATAGAAAAGGAGGACCTTCTGTTGTGGATTTATAAGAAGTTTACTTCAGTATTTGAACCATTTAGGAGTAAACCTATTTCTGGACTCTGTCTGGGTAGATAATTGTTATTAACCTGTATCAGAGTTCTGCCAAGCAGTAGCCATTTTGACTTGGCATAAGGTATTCTAATGGAAGATTTTTTTTAAACCCTTACTTTCCCTCTTACAGTCAATACAGTGTATTGGTTCCAAAGCAGAAGAGTGGTAAGGGCTAGGCAATGGAGGTTAGTTAAGTGACTTGCCCAGGGTCACAGAGCTGAGAAGTGTCTGAGCCCAGATTTGAACCTAGGACCTCCTGTCTCTAGGCCTGGCTCTCAATCCACTGAGCCACCCAGGTGCCCCCCAATGGAAGTTTTTATTAAGGCCTAAATAAACAATTGCTTTACCAGGTATCAAGTTTTTAGAGATTTTATTTACTTGAATCAAAAGAACTATTTGTATAATAACAATAGTATTATGAAGAAAATTAATATTGAAAAGATTAAAAAATCTAAACAATGCAAGCATTGACTATGATAGTATGCTAACCAGTTCCTGATAGAGTAGCTGCATCTTGCATCTTATATATATATATATATATATATATATATATATATATATATATATATATATATATACAGATATGGTCAATATAGAAATGTGTTTTGCTTGAATAAAGGTATTGTGTTTTACAAGTGCATAAGTTTTCTTTTTATTTTCCAATGAAGGTGGAAGAGAGTGAAAATACATTTTTGTTAAGTAGAAAAAACCTAAATGGAAAACAGTAATAATAAAAATAAAATAACAATATTATTGGTGGACTCAAAAATAAAACTCTTATACCTCCCCCTACATGCCATGTTATCTCCCACACATCTCCCATCCTTAAAAATAGAGACCCTTATTTTTCCTCTTTTTCATCTCCACTACTTAGCATAATGCCTTGCACATGCTAAATGCTTTATAAGTGTTTCTTGACTGATGGAGAGACTAAGTGACATAGTGAGAGACAGAGAGAAAGACAGACAGAGAGAGAAAGACAGACAGACAGACACACACACACACACACACACAGAGAGAGAGAGAGAGAGAGAGAGAGAGAGAGAGAGAGAGAGAGAGAGAGAGAGATTTAAGAGACAGAGACAGAGAGAAAAGGAACAGGCATTTGAATGTATATATAGAAAGAAGACAATGTGGACTAAAATAATTCAGGGATTGATTTCATAAATACTGTCTCTGAGTTATGACTTTATCCAACACTAATAAAATTTTATTTATGCTATAAACAAAATCAGTTTCTCTCACTTATTTGTTCTTTTTAAAACACACACACACAGAAGCACACATCCCCTCCCCTAATATAAATCAAGCAGTAGCCTGTTAGGGCTCAGTGCAATGGTCATTCTTGAGTGCTTCAATAGAAAGGTAATGTTTTTTTTATTTCTAGTGAATGAGGTTAAACAGAAAAGGTTTATTCATATCTTGGCAAAATGTGAGGAGAAAATTAAATCTCTGTCGCTCATCTATCTCATTTTTTTCCCTCACTTGCTGGATCTCCTTAGTAACTCTCTTTTCCCCTTAGAGCACAACATAGGTTAACAAATATATATATATTTTTAAAAAACCCTCCCAACTGTCCATTATAAGCCAATTTTCTGTCTATTTTCACAGTAAGAAATATGTACTGAATCGAATATCTTTGTTTCGAGAGAATGTGTTCATTTTTCTACTCATTGCAATTTTTAGTGAACAGATAACATTTAAGACTTAATAGACACATAGACCTTTATACAGATTTTCCCATTTTGTTCTTATAACAACTCTTAATGGTAGGTAATAATAATAATAAAAATCACCAAAAACATTTAATATTTTTATATAGTTTGTTAAGATTCACAAAGTACTTTGCTCGTAGTGCTCCTGTGTGTTAGAATTTTTTCATAACAAATAAAACAATTAGGAGTAGTTGTCATTACAAGGAAATATTCTGAGAGGAGTGGGTAGAGTGGTTCCTCAGGAGCAATGAAGAGGAGAATTCAGCAATGAATGTCATCTCATAGGCAGAAAGAGTAGACTATCCCACAGACTATCCAGTCTTAATCCTATCTGAGTTAGGAGGAAGGCTTACTTGGGAGAGAGATGCCCTAATTGTGTGACCCTGGGGATTATTTCTGAAGCTAGCACATAGACATAAAGGAGTGAGTATTTCTCTTTAGGGAGAAGTACTCCATTCCATGAAGAATTGTACTATAATCCATTCCTTGCTTTAACCTGCAGCAAAGCTCAACTTATCCATTTTAGCTCTAGGGGTAAGGACTATACGTAGCATTAGCCTCATATTGAATGTGTAGTAACTGAAATGCAGTAAACTTTATTTGTTCATCCACAAAGCTAGTGGAGAGCCAGCATTGGGTTATGCAATGAGACAAAATAATCACCAATTAGAAAATTTTGCTCTGGGGGGACTTTGAACTTGTCCAGGAAGAGAGTTTGGTAGTCTTTGAGAAGTTCTTCTCACAAAGGCATGAGAGACAGAGAAGGCAATGAGTAGCAATGGGTATCATAGAATATATAGATAATGAACTAAAAGCATCAATGAGCAAAATTAATAGTGATCAGTAGAGGGAGTTACCAAAAATACCATATCACAGGCCAGATAAGCAACTCAGATAAGCACAAATACAAGTCTATCTAAATTAAGCATTGTGTATCATTCACCAGCTCAGGGCACAAATTCCCATATTTATGGGTCAATTTTTCCTTTCCCCACTGTTGTCATGGTATTGATACATAAATGCACCCTCAACTCTTGGACTGCTTTTTATCAACAAACAGATGTTTCTGCAGCTATTATATGCCTAAAAATGTGGAAAAGTTTGGTAACTTAAATGATGAATGAGGCAAGTTAGGTACTTAAAACAGGTATTTATCTAAATAGTTATAGCATTGCACATAATACTTTGATAAATGCTAGCATCAACTAAAAGATGTTTTATAAAATTACATATATTCAATGAAGCACTTATTCACTCTACTAAAAATTATTGAATGCCCATGATAGATACTGAAGAATACAAATAGTCTAATTGATGAGAGTTTCAATCCTTAAGAAGAGTCCTTGTATTTATCCTCTACTTTTGTTGCTTTATGGCTTTGGTTTTATTGCTAATCATGATGATGATGATGATGGTGTAATCAATGTTCTGATTTTTTCCTTAAAGAATGTATAGCTTTGTGAAAGTGTTGATAAATTTGTTTTAACAACAGGTATTTCTTAGCCACCATCCAAAGAAACAACTTTAAAACATACCTTCTTTCAAAAAACAGATGGCTAATTATTAATATACTGCCATAGGATATATCTTTAATTTTAGCTGTATTGTAGTAACATTGGCCATTATGTCATGGGTTTTTTATTAATGTATAGGGCATACCTACACAAATTTGTTTATATGTATTTGTCTATATATTTGTGTGCTTGCATGCATGTGTGTGCATATATGTGCACGTGTGTGTGTGTTCTTGGATGGTTTGAACTCCAAAAGAAAATATTTTAAAAAATTAAAAAATAAACACCATCATATAATATTCTCTATTCATATCATATAATCATATCATATAATAATTCTCTAGGGAGAAATATAGATTTTGGGGAAAGAATCACAGAGCATGAGTAAGGATGGGTGAACTATAATCTGCACCAGGATTCAATTACTTATAAAAATGAAATAAAAAAATCCACATAAATACTAAAATATATGAAGTTCTTGTTTTGTGTGTGTGTGTATATGTATGTATGCCTGAAAATATATATAACTTGGAAATAGTGGACCAGGATGCATATGTTAGAAGGAAATAAGTATATGTATATAGATATTAATTGTTAAATATGTTATATGAAATATTTTCATTAATATATAATATTTTCATATATCACATGCTCATATGTTATTATAATGATAAAAATTCTTGAGGAAATATTTCTTAATTTAAGTTACTTTATTAATTGACTACTCAAGACAATCTAAGCTATCCAGTTGAGTTCTTCCATTATCTGAATGGGTACCCAAGTGAATGAGAGCAGGCAAAAGAGAAACTCTTCTCACATAAACCAATTTATACCCCTTATGTTCTCACCACTCTGTCACTCCTCTGGATATCCCAAGACCTCTTTTACTGGTAAACAACCACAGCTTAAATGAGCCACTTATTACTTCAACTCAGAAAAATGTGGGTCTTTGTTCATATGAGACAGATTGCCTTAGGACACCCTTTTCCTTTTTGCCACACGGCTGGGTCACCTCAGTCTATCTTCATGGCTGGAACTTGCTAATTTTTGTTACCTAAGAAAGTTTTTGTTTAGACATATACAGGGAATAATTTTTACCCTGTCTCTAACAAAATCCAGCCCCATGAGATTCCCGGAGGCCTGGAAGTAAATTACTTTAGCTTGGGAGCTGGTTGACCATAACCAGAAGTTTAAGAAAGGTTTCATATAAATTATTACAATTCAGTATTAATTTCCCACATTATACAATATTATATTAAGAGATGAGTGCTCATCTAATTCTTCACAGCCTGAATTTCAGATAGAAACTTTATTTTGCTGGGTATTTTAAAATAATCAATTTTAAGCATTTGTAATGCAAAATTTAAAACCATTTAATAAGAATTCAAGGAAGTGCTTACCTTTTTTTAACTGCCAGACTTAGAATGGTTGATTCAAACTAATAACATTTAGGTATTGGTGTTTGTATTCCCTTAATATGTTTCTAACACTCACACCTTTTCAAAGAGGGTATTTGATTCCCAGGGAAGATAAGTGTTTTGAAATTGAATGGAAATGAAATGTACTGCTGTGGCTCTCAAGAGTCTTGAGACTAATACCCAGATCTGTTACTGGTTTCTGTATAACCTTGAAAAAGTCATTTAACCTTGCTATAGGCCTTAATTACTCCTCTTCAGATAAAAGATGCTATCAAAATGCAAAGTGTTATTATTATCTTTTCCTACAAAACTTAAACAATGCAAATAGAATCATGAAAATTAATCATTTCATCTATTGCTTTTCCTAAGCACAATTGGTCCTTATAGTACATTTGGAGAACTTTGTCTAGGCCAGTTTTAAATGACCCCATCAAAACAACTTTTATTATTTGTTTTTAGTAATGAATTCATTAATTTTCACTCTCTTTGTCTCATTTAGACATAGTTCAAGGAAATAGGCAGGGGAAATTGAATATTAACAACATTATAAAAATGTTGATTCTTAGTGCTACTGCAAAGCTTTTAATCACATTATTAGACATATGCTCTGATTTAATAGTCCTAACCATCAAGCAATAAGCTTGATGACTCTCTGCCTTTATTTCCTAATAAAGAATTTGTTCCTTTCTGAATCAGCAAACTTCCACAAATAATGTTCTTTGAAAATTAATATTAGTAAGAAATAATTTACTCTTCAGAATAGTTTTATATAATTTTTATACAATTATACAATTAATTTTGATATCACATTTTTATTCTTTAGAGAATATGCAGTTAGCTGGATATTTTGAAAATTAAATTTTCTAAGGTCATTTAATTCTTAAATACAGTAAATGAAATTATATATGCCATAATAATATTTATATGTATAAAGACTTATTCATATAAGTGTAGCTATATTTCTGTAGAAATATAGATAGCATAATGTATATATAGACATATGTATTTATATGTGGACAAAGATAGCTATCATAAATAGATATGGAGTAAAAAAAAGCATTATGTTAAGCATAAAAGATAAGTTTTGGAAACTAGGAGACAAAGATTCAAATTTTGTAGCTGATACATACTTGCTTTGTTACACTGAGAATGTCAATGATCTATGCAACTCAGAGAAATAATTGATATGCTTTGATGGTGTTTTTTTTTACTAGTAGATTCCTTTATCAGTGAAGTTACAGATGAAGACAATATAGAAAAAATTATTAAAGGCAGCATCATTTTGGGGAAATTTTTCTGTTCTTGAAATTGAAGGGCCTGGTTTCATATTTTGATTCTTCCATTTACCTCCCTCTGAACCCAGTCAAATTAATCAATTTCTCTGAGACTTGGTTTTAAGATCTTTAATGTAAAAAGTTTGATTATATTATTCTTAAGTCCATTTTTTTCACTAAATTCATGATCCATTTTACGTACCGAAATACCTGAATATGAAAAATAGATGTCTCTAAACAAAGCAAAATTGTTTGGCATTCACTGTATTGAATTCTTTTTACAAGTTGATTTCCATCACAAAATTAGGCCTACTCCAATTTAATGACTTTTCTTTGGCACCTCAATCTTTGTTTTGACATATATGGGATTAATATTCTTCTAGTGAGGTATAACGAACTAGGCAAACCACCACCAGAACTATATGTGAACACCAAAACCCTTCAGTTCTCAATTAACATATTCCACGGCACTCAAACCAGGAGTTTGGGGAATATTTCTAGACCAGTGTCCTTAGTCATCATCCTGGAAAGCAACACTTATGAGTATGCAGTCTAGAATCCACAACTAATGAAGTTCTAAAAGGGGAACTTCTAGTCTTCAAAGTGTTTGACATTTGAGATAGTTCAACATAAAATCCTGATGATTTTTATCAGTAGAATTAATATTGAAGAAGAGTCATTGTATGTGCTTTGCCCCTGTACCTTAATGACTGAGCATTTTTCCCACAGACTTACAGGCAAAACCTTCCCTCTTTCTTGTTTTTTTCTTCAGCTTATATTTCCTGTCTTCCTACTTCTACCTTCCTATGCAGTTCAATCCTCAGATGAAGATGTGACATTGTTCCTGCATTGCCTGGCTCTGACCTATTCTTAGATAATGTGACAACCTCCCTCAAAACTTTTAGAAAATATAAAAGAATACATGTGTTTGGAGACATCTGGCCTGGAGATAAGAAGACAGAGTTCAAATCTGGCTTTAGATACTTATTATCTATTTTATCCATAGGATTATTCACAAGATGTGTTAGAATATCCCCATCTAACCTTTCTTCCTACTTAAGTTATTTGTGATTGGTCACTTGTTTCATCCATGGCTAGCAATTGTTGACTTTATTTGTGATTTACTTGGCAAAGATAATAGAGTGACTTGCCATTTCCTTCTCTAATCCATTTTAAAGATGAAGAAACTGAAGTAAACAGGTTAAGTTACTTGCACTGGGTCACACAACTAGTAAATATCTGCGGCTGGATTTGAATTCGGGTATTCCTGACTCTACACTTGACCACCAGTATATTCTACTTTTTAATTTAGACCCAATACAAATATCTTCTTTTATATGAAGTTTTCCCTAATTTATTCCCACTCCAAATATTTTCTTCTTTGAATAAATATCCATAAAGCATTGCTTATTCCATTTATTTGGAAGTAGATTTTAGGGACAGCTAGGTAATTCAATGGATAAAGAGCCAGGCCTGGGAATGAGAGGTTCTCAGTTTATATTTGACTTCAGACATTTCCTAGCTGCATGATCCTAGGGAAGACGAAGTGTAGATGCAGCCAGATGCTATGTTATCCTAACTGTGGTTCTATGGTATCTGAATGACTTCTTAGCAGCTTGTAATATTTTTTCCTTGGTCTGGTAGTTCTTGAATTTGGTTATAACATTCCTGGGTATTGTCAACTGAGGATTAAGTACAGGAGATGATCTGTGGATTCTTCCAATCTTCTCTTTTTCCCTCTAGCTGAAGAATGTCAGGGCAGTTTTCTTGAGTAATTTCCTATAGGATGATATCCAGGCTTTTTCTTTTGTCATGATCTTCCAGTAGTCCAATGATTCTTAAGTTGTCTCTTCTTGACCTATTATCTAGATCTTCCATTTTTGGTTGAGGTGTTTCATATTTTCCTCAATTTTTATTGTTTTGATTTTGTTTTATAGTTTCCTGCTGCCTTGTGAAGTCGTTTGCTGCTAGTTGTTGGATTCTAGTTTTTAAAGACTGAATTTCATCTCTGGCTTTTTGGTCATCCTTCTCCTTCTGGTCTGATTTTCTTTAGAGGCCATCTTTCATCTCCTTTGCCTCATTTTCAACTCTGTTTTCTGTTTCCAGATAATATATTTTGCTTTTTAAGTTCTTTTCCCAGTTGCCTTGAGCATCTCTTAATTGTTTTTTGAATTGTATTTTGAATTCTTCCAACGCCTGTGTCCAATTTGCTAGAGTTACTTTTTTTTGCTTGGTGTTCCTTGATCCTTCTCTCTTCCATATGCTCTTTGTTCATTGCCTGGATAGAAGTGGTCGATTGTAATTTCTTTTTCTATTGTTTACTCATATTTTCCCCTTCTTTCCCCCCTATGATTGCCTGTAGTCCTGCTCCTCTCATTATGTGCTGGTTCTGTGGGTTTGGGCTGTTCTGTCCTGAAGGGGATTCTTCTCTGTTCTGTTGATTGATTTGATTAGTCAGGTAGTTCCCAGCTGACAGAAGAAGCTGAAAAGGAGCTGGGTTTCCCACCCTGTTATCAAGGTTGTTGCCTGTAGTTTGTTGCAGTCTTTGTCCTAGGAGCTTAGTCAGCAAGGCTCTCAGATCAGTCTATGTGGGAGAGGTGTTGGAACTTGAGCTTCCCTTCCCTCTGAAGGCTTCTTATCTGCCCTATTGATAAAATTAAGCCAGGGCAGAGTTGATCCAAAAGGCTGGCTATGCCCTGAAGCCAAAACCTTCATAAGAGGGGTGGGGCAAGATGGAGCATCTTGGTTGCATCTAGGCTGCCTGCTCTGCACTTCTCCTCCAGCTGTCTCTACTCTGCCTGTGTTCAATGCCCTGAGCTTGGCACAGCTGTGCCAGCAAGTTACTCTCTCCAGAATAGTGTCCTTGTGTGCCTAGAAATTCCAGCCACCACTGGAAGCTCAGCACTGTATGTGGGGAAAAGGTCCTGGGACCTTCTTTTTTCCTTTCCCTTAAACCCACATGTTCTAGAATTCAGGCTTTTTGGTGGGTATACCTTTTAATTTGAGTCCAGCAGGAGGGTTCCCTAGCTCTGTCCTGTTGTTATATTTGGTTTTCAGTCCCCTCAAAGCATTGTGTTTTTGATTCTATGAGGAAGTGTTTGCGGAAGTCTGAACTGTTGCTGTCTCTAAGCTACCATCTTGACTCCACCCTTTAAAGAGATTTTAAACATTCATAGAAAGAATTTTAGGGAACAGCTAGGCAGTGTGATTGAATAATTGACCTGGAAAAAGGAAAATTTGAGTTCTAATCCAGCTTCAGACACTTATTTGCTGTGTAACTTTGGACAAAACATTTAATTTCTGCCTACCTTCATCTATAAAATAGCGTAGTAGTAGTAGTAGTAGCAGCATCAGCAACAATAATAGCAGCAGCAGCAGCAGTAGTAATAATAGTAATGAATAACCCCATTCCTAAAGTTATTAGGATAAAATGAGATAGTAGTTGTAAAAAGTTTTGCCAAAACAAATGCAAGCTAGTACTACTATTATTGTTGTCTCAATTATTTGAAATTCTTTTTTGAATATTTGTATATAACTATTATATATATATATATATATTTAAAGAATATTGAGGAAGAAATAAGATATCATGAATTCAAATTGATCATCATCATTTCACAAGCATGTAATAATCACTTGGAACCTCACAGTTACCACTGGCAAAGTAGAACTAATTATAACAATCTACAGTATTGTAAATAAATCATTTTTAATATGTGAAGCTATCATTATTGCTTGAAAATTTTTATTCTCTTTTCTTCCAAAAGTAAAATCTAACAGTTGGAAATGGCTTTGCAAGTTATTTAGCAAAACCACCCACTCAATTAGGGAATTCCTTCTGCATCAACCCCATCACATGGCCATGTACTACATGAATAACTTAAATTGTCTGCAGCAAATCACTATATTATTTGGAAATAAGAATAAGTATATTGAATGCATTATATCTCGTTAATCTATCTACATTTTTAATTATACTTCCCTTTTTTCATATGAGGTTCTTTAAAACAATACTGAAACTTCACCTCACTGAAAATTCAAGTTGTAAATTGTTCTCCAGTGTCTCCATAGCTTATCATTACTCCTAAAAGTAGAACAAGTTTGTGTATATTTCTTTTTCCAACCCAATGTCTAGCACACTAACTGACCAATTTAGTCTTTTGTAGCTACAAAATTAAAAAGAATACATAATTTACTTTGCTAATCCCTCTATGAGATCATAAATTTAGAGCAAAAAAGCTATGCGGAGTGAATGGAACAGTTTATAGATGAGAAACTGATGTTTTGAACAAATCATGACTTATTTAAACATGAGAGTACTCTCTTCAGCACTGCAGATTATAACTCTTTTATGTCCTTCTTATGGGAGGGAATAATTTCTTCATGTTTTTATCACACATCTTTAAAGGTGGAACTGCCCCCCTTTTTTATTTTGATAACTTAATCCTACCAAGTTAGCCATGAGGGTATAAATCTAGTCATCAACCTTCCATGCTATGAAATTGACTGATATCCTTTTCTAATAAAAAATAACCAAAAATAATCCAGTTTGTATATGTCACTGATGACAATATGTTGTATTTTGCTTATTCTGACTACATGCTTTTCCATTTTTCTTTGGATTATTTGCAACTTCAGCTGTCTATTTGGGACTTTATCATAGCCTACAAAAACTTTAAGCTTTTCATCCTAGATTTTCCCTATCCAACAAGTTAACTATATCCTAGTTGTAGCTTCTTTTTTTGCTTAGTTCCTTCTAATCATGCTTATTTTATGGAATCTCCCATATCTGGAATAATATATACTTGAAATTTTTCAAACTTGAGGTTTCACATTGCTCTTAAAAAGAAAAAAAATAAATTTATCATCAACTGCACTTACGTGTCAATTTAGTATGAACTGACCCTAAAAATCCAATAAGAGTGGGAAAATAATGTTCCTGAACATGAATTTCTATATGACTATCTATATGGCTTATCCTTCCATAGCTTAAGGAAGATAATGTACAAGATGCTATGGTAATAGCCCAGGTTGTATCTATTTTTTGCCTTTCCTCATTCTGCTTTTGAACTCTCACTCCTTTGTAACATTGCTCTAGTTTTGGATATGCTAGGTGACATTCTAGTTTAGGGAAAGAGATAGATGTTGCCCTAGACCCCATCTTTTGTTGTACTTATCTCTCTTGTCATGCTTTGTTTAATGTTTCCTCCTAAACCACCTGACCTTCACTTAAATGCTTGAAATATTAGGCTAAAGATTTGTTATTTATTTAATGTAGGACCACTTTTATTTCACTCCACAAAAAATATACCAAGTGCTCTCAGAAGACAAAAATAGATACAGAAATCATATGAGAGGCCAAAGGACTTACAGAAGCACTTAAGTGATGAAGAAAATACAAAACACTCAATTTTACCTGGAAAAGGAACTAAATTTACATTGTCAGCCTGGAAAATCCATTCTGCTGAATCCCAATTTCCCACAGGATATTTTTACCTCATCCTTTCAAGACTTGTATTTTACCTATGGTTTATATTTCTCATGGTACATGATTGAGAAAATAGCAAGAACAAAAGCATTCTTATAATATGTTAAATGACAGCCAATGAATCCTTATTAATTCGAGTAAATAGGCAACTTCTTTTCATTTTAGAAGAACCTTATCTGAAATATTGATGCTAATAGCAGGAAGCTAAGAGCTAGTCTTTTTTCCTATCTCATGGTATGAAAGCTCTCTTGTTATAGGAGGTACTAGGAGATGTCCTTTTTCTCCTGAGAGGAATGATAGAATGCTATGTCTCTTTTTGTCTGTCTGTCTGTCTCTGCCAGGTTCTATGTACTCTCAAACTTGAAGGCTGCTCTTTAGGCAAGCATCAAACATGACAGAAACAGTAAGTGAGAGAGAGAGAGAGAGAGAGACAGACAGACAGACAGACAAACAGAGACAGACAGACAGACAGAAAGACAGACAGACTGAGGACAGAGAAATGGACAGAGGCAGAGAGACAGAAACAGAAGCAGAGGCAGAGACAGAGACACAGAAAGAGAGAGAATATTAATAGTTAATATGGTACTCTGCTAAGCCCTAAGGATAGGTACAAACATGGTTGTCCCTATACTGAAGGATCTTTTGTTATATTGGAGGAAGATCACACATAAAGAGAAGTTGGAATGGAGGAGGGACATCAGTTTGACAGAAGGAGGTTACTCATGTTGGGCAGGCTACTCATGAGATGCTGGATTATTCTGTAAAGTAAATAGAACCAAGTCTTAGCTGTGGTCTCCCAGCCAGAAACATGGACTACAGGATGGTGAAATACTGGGAAATCAAGATCCTTTTTATAGAGGAGTTTGGGGTTCAGTATTATGTCTATCTCCCTCTAGGCAGAGATTGTCAAATATGTGGCCAAATGCAGTCAGTTGTACCCCCAAATGAAGGCTGAACAGGATAAAATTGTAATTGGATATTTAACAAAATAAAAATACAATAGAATCTAAATTATGATAACACATGTTTTCCTAAGTTAATATTAAGTCCACAAGAACCTTTATATTGGATTTGTTTCATTTTAACACTGCTGCTCTATGGCTATGTGGTAGAACACATAACTTCAAAAGGTTACTTGTGCACAGTTTACCATTGTCCCAGTTGTCTCTTAGGATAAGAATTTACACTGTCATGAACAATTTTTTCAGACAAACACATGGATACATCTGCCATGTGTTTCTGCAGGAAATCAGATCTCTGGTCTAATAACTATCCTCAGAATGCAATGGAGGAGCACATGTGACTACACTGTCCTATCCAAAACGAGTTATTTATGGTTCTTTGGAGGAAAGACTTTGAATACGAACAAAATTTCTTTCATTTAGAACCAGGCACTTTCTGCTATACTCTGGTCTACTTTATGGACAAGGGAAAAGGCAAAAAGAGACAAAAATTGATTTTTGCATTGAATAACTCTACAATTGCCAATACTAGAGCCTAAAGATACAGGTATATTCATCTTCCATGATATTCAAGTCTATAGCATGACAAGGATAAATTGGTGTTAATGAGATTTCTCCCTTCCCTCCAGGATTTTGAAGTTTAAAATATTTGAAAACACTGTAATTTCTCAAAAGCAAACTAGTCTTATTTTTTCCTTATACTCAGATTAGTAGTTTAAGTTAAATTAAAACTAGAAACTCTCCACCTCACTTAGCAATGATGGGAATTTTAAAATCTTTGAAAACATTGTAATATCTGCAATCTAGCTTGATTTTCTCTTTCTACACAATTTGATAGTTTGGGTTTATTTTAAAATAGTATTCTTAGGCATATTTAAGATATGATACCACTTCCATTTTTATTATCCTTAATTATTATTATTTTCCCATCAGTGCTACCTGTGGGAATTGGTTAAGGTGTGTTGGCTGTAATTGAAGGCAATATGAGAATTCTGTTACTCTTGCTATTTTCCTGATTGTCAAGATTTTAATTTAAACAATTGTAAGGTTAGAGATAGAGAGCAGATTTGAATTCTGCTCAACAGCTCACAGTGATTAAGCCTTAAAATGATGCAATTAACCTGCTTCATGAATTCTCCAAAATGACAGCTCTTACTGTAGAAAAATAATGATAGCTCTTGCAAAGTAGCTACTTGATGATCCAATGGTTAATTCTTCTGTAGATTGTACTGTGATTTGTTCCCTTTTTAACAGTTTTCCATGTCTATCATGTGAATATCGAACAAAGATCTTAGGCCCAATTCCATCTGACATATTATCTCATTTTCATCTCTCCTTGGTTTGACTTTCTGCATTGTCTCAAACTCTACCTTAAAAGATTTAATGGATTCATCTTTAGATAATTCATAATTTATATGATCTCAGGTGAAATGAATGGGGAGCATGACATGGTTAGCCAATGTCCTGATCTAGGTCATTTGACTATCCATTTGACCCTATACAATTCATTTTACTTCTTAAGTTCTCAACTGTAAAATTGAGGTAGTTGGGCTAGCTAATCTCTCAGGTGATTTTTATCTCTGTTTAGGATGCTGTGGTTCTAACTTAGTAAGAGCTAACATTAATATAATGCCTACTACATGTGAAGTGCTTGTGCTTTAATGTTTGCTGAGTGCTTTACAAATATTATGTCATTTGGTCCTGACAGCAACTTTGGAAGGTAAGTTCTAATCTCATCTCCATATCCAGCAAAGATTAATAAACTGAGGCTAACAACTTTTAACTTTTCCCAGATCATTCAATTAGTAAGTGGCTAAGACTATATTGAACTTAGGTCTTCCTGACCCTATCCCCTATTACATACCTACTGAATAATAATTTCCCATCATTCACCTTTGTTCCATTTATATTTCCTCCTGTAATTCCTCTCACTTTGCAACAAAGTCTCTCAATAAAGTAGGCAAAGCACATACAGAGGATAGAAATTTTTTTTTGAAGAAAGAATGATCCAAAACTGCCTGTTTTTCAGTCTTTCAACAAATGTTTCCTAAATACTTAAATATTTTATACTAGAGATTATTATCACATTTGGCTAGAGATTATCACTAAATAAACCCCCTTATTGAATGAGTAGAACAATATTATAGAATCAGTATATGTTGTATACCTCCAGGGAGATTTAAGAAAAAAGATGGTCAGGAATCTCAACATATGAGCTAGCATGGATGGACTGTTATTTGTATAATGACTAGTTGGGTTCTCACACCAGTGAGATCACAGATCCATTTTAAGCAAGGAAGTAATAAAATTCAAGTAACAGAAACTGTGCCAAGTTCTAGGGATACAAATAGCAAGGATGAAATTATTCTTGTCTTAAAGGATATAAACATATTAGAGGCTGGGAAGTATCATATCCTAATTTTCTTATTAAACTAAAGTCTAAATATTTGGGAAATGTATTTCTTCTAATGCAGTAATAATATTTTGTGTTGGTGTGATGTTTTATAATTTGTGATGTACCTTCACATAACTAATCTCATTTGATTGTTAAAACAACTCTGAGTTAATTGGCATAGATATTATTTTTCTTATTTAACATATTAACATTGAAAGAGAGTTAAAGTGAGTTGCTTGTGGTTGCACTACTAATAAATATTTGGGTGGGATGTAAAGGAGGAATCAAATATATTTCTCTTAACTTACAATGTTGCCCATGAAAGAAAACCAATAAGGTATCATCCCAGCATGGTGGTATAGTGATGAAAGTTCTTGGCCTGGAATTATCTCTCTGAATTCACTGGCTTCAGACACTTATCTGTGTAATCCTGAATAAGTCACTTAATTTGGTTTGCTTCAGTTCCTCATTTGTAAAATGAGCTGGAAAAGGAAATGGCAAATCACACTAGTATCTCTGCCAAGATCTCTCTAAATGGGTTCATGAAAAGTCTGATACTACTGAAAAGACCGAACAACAAAATCATTATTCCCCACAGTTACAAGAATGAGTAGCAAATCTCCTTAACACCTAAGACTTTTGAAATCTACCCAGCCATATATACTTGATACTACATCACACTATAACTCTGGTCAGAAGTTATATTACATAGGAAACATCAGTGACCTCTGGCTCTTTCCTTGGTTCTAATTTTCATGTATTGTACATTCATTTTTCCTTTTTTCTATTCAGACAAAATTCTGAGTAGTAATAAATACTCAATAAGGGCAAGTCATTAAATGACCCTCAGCATCTTTTAAGCAGCATGGTGGTTGAATGCATCCTCCAGAAAATGAAAAAAAAAAAGGAAAAGACAAATAAAATTCTCATTGAAACACCATTTTCATCTTCTCCCTTTATCTTCATGTCAATTGCCTCTAGGCCATTATTGTATATTACAAATAATAACTGTTTCTTCATTTGTTTTTATCCACATCTTTGATTTCATTCTTGTAGGGAAGTGATGGTGAACCTTTTAGAAATAGAGTGCCAGGCCCTTCTCCTGCCTCACCACCCAGACCAAGTGCCATGCCTAACACTCCCCATAGGAGAGGGAAGAAGCATTTCCATTGGGCTGCTGGGTGGGTGAAGTGAGGAATGTCCTCAGTGAGTGTAGAGAAGGAGAGAAGAGTTGCCTGAGGGTTTTTCTACCTTTCAGGTCTGCCACCTGCTAGGCAGAGAGGCAGATGATGTGAAAAAATGTCCTCAGGCACAGTGGAGATGGGACAGGGAGCAACTCTGCCTGAGTTCCTCTGCTTTTCTAGAAATGAACTCTGGAGGTAAGGGGTGGGAGGCTGTAGTATTCTCCTAGAGAGCAGTCTGCATGCCTTCTTTGGCACCTTTCCCATAGGTTCACCATCACTGCTCTAGGGAATAGCTGGTGTGGGAATTCCCCCCAAATGATGCAGATCAAAAATTATTCTGAAACTTACAGAAAAAGTATTGAGAATTGAACCAACTTGTCATGCTGACAGTTAATATGTGTCATAGTCAGTATTTGAATCTAGATCTCTGTAACACCTAAACTAAGTTTTATTCAGTAGACCAGGTTACTGCTCAAGTCACAATTCTAGGATCATGTATTTAGTAGCTAAATTATTTACCCTTGGTCTCAAGGTAGTGAATAGCAGAATAAGATTTAAACCTAGGCTTCTTCCAGGTGAATCTGCATGCTGCTGTATGTTCTCTCTGAAGGCTCCTGTTCTGGGGCCCAGGTGATTGGCGATAGCTCATTATACCTCACAAGTTCAATCCTCCCCACCATGATATCTTTCTAGCATTACTCCATTCTTGCACAAAGTAACCACTTAAATTTGTTTTCATTCATTCTTCATTCATTCACAGTTTTTCTACAAAATCACTTGGGGAAAAAATGTGAATGACCTGTTTTTTAGCTTCTTGGACTTCTCTTTTCCCCTAAAATTTCTAGTAAATTAAGATCTATCTGGAATTGCTTAGAAGAGAAACAATCCAGCAGCTCTAGATTAAATTTCTACCCAGTCCTATTGCGCAGTTATAAATATGAAGAGTGTTTAGAGAATAACATATTTTCATACCTAAAACTAAAGAAACTTGGTCCTATTCATGCTTCCTAGTAGATTTTTCTCATTGATAAAATGAAGGGGTTCATCTCATTCTTTCTAGTTGATCCCCCCCAAAAGGAAATTGATGATAGAGATGATAAATTGAAAGACAAAAAGACAGAGACAGAGATAACAATGGAGACAGAGACAAAGATATATGCAAGCAGTATCTAACCCCTCTTTAGGTACTTTTCCAATAAGGAAATTCCAATAAATGAAGACCAGAAGATATTCTGAAACTTTTCTTACAAGAGCAGTCTTCAAAACTAAGTAATTTGCACAGGGTCACATAGCAAGTATGTGCAGAAAAAATGACCAGAAACCAGAAACCAGGAACCAGGTCTTCTGAATATAAGGCCAGCTGCCTCTCCACATCTAACACTAACTATGATAAACATATATATACATGCATACATATGCATACTAATATACATGCAGTGATGCATACATACATACCTCTAGTACCTAGTGATTTTTAGGGACAAAGGTATTTCAGAGTTATTTGTGACACTTGCAGGAATCAGAAAAGACTACATTAAGAAAGTAGCACTTTTGTTGAACTTAGAATAAGCCTGGGAGTTCTAAAAGGCAGAGAGGAAGAAGTGTGCTACAGGTAAGAAAGATAACCTGTTCAAAAGAATAGATATGGGAGATGGATTATGATGCTTGAAAAATGCTTCATATGAGGAACAGTTGTATATATGGGGTCAGTTTGGCTCTACAATAGAGTGCATAAAATGGATTAACATACTTCTATCTTTGAAAAGAAGCAGGGGCTAGAATGTGAAGAACTTTAACAGTTAAATAGCAAAGTTTGTATTTTATGGGAAAGTTCTGGAAGTTTTGAACGTGAGTGAAATGACCTAAAATAGGCTTTAGATAGAGATGATAAATAGCATATAGAAGTGAAGATCAAATGAGATATTATTCTAATTCTGCCTCTACTACTTACTGGAGAGGCATAAAAGTTTGGTGGAATATCCACTGATTTTTTAGGTGAGTAAGTGAAGAAATGGCTATAATATTCAGAGAAGCTTTCTAATTATAGTGGCTATGTAGTATGAGTGATTGAATGTTCATCCTGATAAGTTAGACTTAGACTAAGCTTCAAATACTTTCCAGCTATGTGACTCTGGGCAAGTTATAAGAAGCTCTCATTCTCAGCTTCCTTGAGTATAGATAATAATGGATATTACATAGGTACTATAAAATAACGAATGTAAACTGTATTGTAAAGTTTTCTTAAGGTGCTAGGTAAATCTGAGCTATTATAATTTTTCTTCTTTATCCTGTGCTTTCTGTAGTTTATATTATAATTAGCTTTTGTCATTTAAAATATATTTCTTCATATTTTTAAAAGTAGCCAATTTCTTATAAATAAAATATTATTTGTTATTTTGTATTTAGGAGAATTTGAAGAGATATGGCAAATTGGGTGATATGTTCTAATTAAGGGAGAAAAACACAACAATTGCTGGCTAGAAATCAGGAGAACTGTGTCCTAGTCTGAACCACTAACTGTATGATTTGGAACAAATCTTTGAACCTCAGTTTCCATCTCTGTTAAATACTGTTAATAGTGCCACAGTACATGCTTTATGAAAATAACCCAATTAGATTAAATAAATCTTTATTAAATACCTTCTGGATATTTAAAGTAATTAAAGTAATATCCATATGTTGGAATTTATATATTTATAAGATACATTAAGTGTTATTGTAATGACAGAAAAGGAGAAAGGCTAAAAATGGAATTTCCAAATAGATTACTTTGTGCCTTCTCTCTTCTTTTTTCTATCATTTGTTTTAGAGGACTGAAAGTTCTGTTGACAATCAATCTATTGACACACATTTAAAACCATTACTAGGTCATTAGAGGAAAAACATCTTATCCCCCAGGGTGTCACAAAGAATGATGACTTTGAAATAAAATTAAGCCCTAGTTTATTTATTTGATTTCTATCAGGTTGAAACAAAAAGTAAAGTTTGGAAAAAATCATGAAAAGAAAGCAACTTGTGTTCTAGATGTACATTTGTAAATAAACCATTTTTTTTCCTATGGAAAATTTGATCCGATTTCCAATGATTTCAATATGGTTAACTTCCCAGATGAATCTAATTGAACTCGGGAGTCTTTCCCAGTCTACCTAAACCAGATTCTACTGTGTCTCAGAGAACAGTATGGCTAAAGACATTCTCTGTCCAGACCCCATAAAATGTCTCATTTGAACAAAAGCCCTCTTCACTTTTTTCCTTTTTATTCTCAACTGGACACCATCTGCAGCCCTCCCCCATCTCTATCTACATCTCTATCTAAAATATTTTTTTTACTCTTAAACCTCTGGGCTATTGTTTTTTTTTTTCCCTTAGAATCATAGGTCTAAGACTCTCTAGTCTCTGGTTATGGGGTTGACTTGACCACTATATCACAACAGTAAGAGGAAGGATCACTGGGATTACGAGCTGCCCTGTCAATTCTCCCTAAGAACCACTGGAGCTTCCCTTTTTAACAGCTACCCTTTTGAACCCACAAGACCTTTTTCCCTTTGCTGTTCTGAGAACCATTAGATCTTTCCATTCTCCCTGAGGATGGAAATTTAACGGCAGCTAAATCCTCCCATATATGTTATTATTACCTTCAAACTGAATGGGAATTCCTTGAAAATAAGTGCTGTCTTACTTTCCTACTTGTTTCCCCTAGCATTAGCACAGTATTTTGCACATAGTAAGTGCTTTATTTTTTCTCATTCATTGATTAATTAGTTAATGTTTTTCATAATGTGGCTGAAGAATACTAAGCTTAACTATTATGAGGTAGGATATGGCTTGGTCATAAAGGAGAAATGGTGAGGAAAATTTTCCACCCATTTACCTTAGTTTGATATTTGATTCTAAGCAGAATTTAGAAAGGCTTTACATATAATTGTCATACTCTTCTCATAATTTCTAACCCTACCCACATCAAGTGCATCTCTTCTAGAACTCTTGTTACTCCATGTCCTTTACCTCCTCTTCCATCTAAAGTATACCACACCCAAAGTTACTGGCTTCTGCCCTTCCAATCAGAACTCCTATTTCCTCAATAAGGATGATCAAATGTTTGTATTAGGTAGAAACTAACACGATTTAATGGATTCATGTTTAAAAGTGTAAATTTCTGGAAGTACTTTCTATTTAAAGCAGAAGAACCAAACCGTAGAACTTCAGATAGTATAATAAAAATAAATGGAAAAAAATCACGTAGTATCCTTGGAGATACTTTAGGAATAAGGTAGCTATCCTAAAAGCAAGCCAATCCTTTCTGTGTGTCTGCTCTAATGTCATATGATATGCCAATTTCTTTATAAATTCCTTGGCTCTATGTCTAAACTTTTGATCCTCTAAAAGACTGATATTAGCATGTTTGTTTATTTTTTTCCTAAAATGATTCTTCTATCATCCCAGAGAAATGCATATACCCTGATAGTGGTAGTAAAATTGGAACAGGACACATTGGCATTTATTTTATGAAAAGGATTTTCAAAAGTTTCTTATTTATTAGTCAGAAGCTGTTTTCTCCATAAAACCCTGATTATTCAGAAGCCAATGGACCATGATACTTAACCAAATTTCAATTTTCTCTTCCACTTTAGAAAAAAAAGTAAGGCAACTAAGGATTTTTTGAATGATGTTAATACTATTTTTGAAAAGGATAGGGATATATTCAGAAATGAAAGTGAAGATAAAACAAATGTTAACAAAAATATCAAGTGAGGCAAATTTTAAGGAAATATAATCATATTTATGATGTATTATAATCACTTTCTAGAGGAAATCCTATTGTTATTATTCCCACTACCCACTATTCTGTTGTGCTCCTTATCTTAATTTGGAATGTTAGAGAGTACTTAGTAGTCCTCAGAATGATAATAACAAGGTCTTAAAGGATCCTTAAACATACAGAAAAAAAAAAAAACAACTCCGTTGTATTCATTTAATTACTTTTAGTAAGACAAGAAAATGGATTAATGAAATTTTGGAAAAAAATTTAAAAAAGTTTAAATAAGCAAAAGTGTTAAGGCCAAATGTTTTCAGGCTAACCTTGCTTCATTTTGAAATGTAAATTATACACTCTCTGGTCATCCTGATTTTCTAATTATTCTGATATACATGTACCCAAATTCAAAACTGAGATTATAAATTGTAATCTCCTATACTATCTCAACTAGTTTAGGAAAAGAAAATTCTCATTTCAGTTTGTGTGTGTGTGAGAGACAGACAGACAGACATTGGTTCTTCAATCTCTGATCTGTGATCTTCTTTGTCTTCTAGATGGTATGCCATTTACTTGGTGGATTGGAAGAGCCAATGAAAAACACCCTTACTGGGGAGGTTCCCTTCCTGGAGTTCAGCAATGTGCATGTGGGCTGGAAGAGAGTTGCTTGGACATGAGGCACTTTTGCAATTGTGATGCAGACAAAGAAGAATGGTAAGGGGGTTATTTGCTTTTAATTCTAATTTTGGAAGGAGTCATGGTTAGGAAACTTAATATGAGATATTTCTTAGCACTGCTAAAATTTATATTCTGCAACCTAAGTACTCTTTAAAATTTCTGAGAGAATTGCCCGCTCTTTTGCTGGTTCACAATTATTAATGAAGTTTACAACAAAAAGAAAATACATTATAAAAATTAAATATCTTTTCTTGGTATTCTGATGCTTCCCTGTTGTGCAGCATAATATTTGAGCATGGTTCAAAGTAGTTCAAAATGCTATTTATCTCTTTGTGAATTATATCAGCTTTCTTTAGTGTGTTGAGTTTTTGTTTGTTTTTAATTTTTAAAGTAATTGGTATATTTTTCTTTCCAGTCTTCCTCCACCAATGACACAATCATCAGTCAATTCTCCCAAAGTGAGCTATCTATGCTAACAAAAAGAAATGCTAGCCAGTTTTTTATAATGTAGGAATTATGAGTTTTATTTCAGGAGATCTAGTTTTCAATCTGAGCTCTCAAACTAGTTGTAAGACTATGCTTTAGTTACTTTATTGCTCCAATCAAAATGCCATAATCTATAAAATGCAGACTGTAGGTATAATACCTATCTCTAAAGTTTGCTCTGATGAAAGAAATTTGTAAATCTTATTGAATTATGTAATTGCATGTAGTTAATATTATATACATTAGAGATAATTCTTCAAAGGACAAAAGCAAAGCAACCAAAATGGATTTGTTTTGTAATTCCTGGTAAAAACAATGTTGAAATTTTGTAGATCATATTTTAGGAATTGTATTTTAATATTAATAATTTGTGATGAAAATATTTATATGCTATGTCTATAATAAATGTGACAATGTAGTATAAATAGAGTTGTTCTTCATATTAGAAAAAAATTAAGCATGAATTCAGTTTTTCCCCTTCAGTCATCCTAGTTGTGTGATTCCTTGGAAAGTTAAATTTACTCCTGGAGTTCTGGGAAGATTTTTATATTCATTAATTATAGAAACTTGAGGTTCATTAGTATAGACTTTATACAATGTGCTTGCCCTTCACTCATTAAATCACAAGTATTAACCTATTCACATGATCACTCTTCAAAAAATAAACAAAAAAATACCATATTGATAGGGAGGTGAACATTAGTGAAATGAGGTCCTTTATATAATAGCCAACCTCTTAAACACTGCTCAAGCTTCAAAATATTTCTTTAGGGATTGATGTAGTTGTCTTCCCTTTAACATTTTCCCTAGTTCTATTGTTTTGCCCTAAGTCAAATAATTCTAACCCTTGCTCAACACTAAAACTCTAATGATTTAAAGACACATAATATTTCTCTCCATTTCTTCCACGGACTAAATTATACCATTTCTTCAACCAATATTCACAAAATTGTTTCAGTTATTTTCAACATTCTGGATACTCGCCAGTGTTGTTTAGAGTTCCATACAGTATTCTAGATGCACTTTGACCAGGACAAATATCACTGATGCAGACCTGAAAAAAAGTATTAAATGGCTAACCTTGTTTTTTAGAGATGAGGAAGCTGAGGCCTAGAGAGGTTCAGTGACTTGCCCAATGACCCACAGGTCCAACAACTCCAAATTTAATGCTCTTTCCACATGTTATGTTTACTGCCCTTGTGGTCTAGATCCATGTTGGTAAAAATGTGTCACTCTTGCACTGGTACTCTGGAGGAAGCTGCTCAGTTTCTCCTCTCCACTGCACTTAAGGACTGTTCTTGCATGCCTTTCCCTCTGTCCAGCAGACCAAGGTGAGCATTTCTTCCCTCTATTCCCTGGGGTAATCTGGGAGAGGGGGAGAGCTCACAAGCAGCTTAAATGTACAGTTTGGGCAGAAAATCTCTAAAAGTTTTGCCAATGCTGATCTAGATCATATACTTCTCTCAAATAAGCCGAAGATCACATTAAGTTTGTTTGTTTCTTACTGTGATGTCATGATAGTGACTCAAATTAAGGGTTTTTTATTATTATTATTTTTGGTAGTACTGGTTGTGGTGATGATCTAGACCTATAATTTCATTGGTCTAGGGCAGCATTGGTGAACCTTTTAGAGATCATGTGCCCAAACTGTACCTTCAAACTGCCTCTAAGCCCCCCCTGTATTACCTCAGACAGTAGAGGGAGGAAGTGCTCAGATTGGGCTGCTGGGCAGAACAGAGGGGCATGTGAATATTATTCCCAGGTAAGATGGAGAGGGGGAAGAGAGCAGCCCCCTCCGCCATGCTGGGGCATATGTGCCATATGGTCACCAACATGTCCATTTGCTAATGTATGTTGGTACCTAATTTATAATTTATAGTCGTTTTTGACTGAGGACTTCAGAGTTTGAATGTCTTGCCCAAACTCACAAAGTTTATATGTTTAGTTCAGACTAGATTTCAGATCTTCCTATATCTATAGAGAATTCTCTATTGATGACTCCCACCTGTTCCTTATATTAAGTTTATAGTTAACTAGATCCCTTGGTGACATGAATAATTGTCTAGCTATTTCCAACATCCTGTATTTGTACAATTGGTTTTCTGAGATAATCTAAGTATAGAATTTTGTACCTTACCCTATTAAATTTACAATTATACGTATTAAATGTCATTTGTATTAGGTTCAGTCCTTAGTTCTGACCTATCAAAATCTATTTGTATCCAAAGAGTTAGATATTCAGCACAGCATTGTGTCATCTACAAATATGCTGAGCATGCTATCTCAGTCTTCATTCAAAATACTGATAAAAATGTCAAATTGAACAGTACCAGAAGAATAAGGCTTTCTCTGTAACTTGAAGACATTGCTCCATCCTGAAATTCTACATTCCAGCTACCTTAGCAGTCAGTGGCATTGTTTCCAAAATAATATAGGATACTCATCCGTGTGCTCAGAAAAGAAACTAGAGGCATCCTTTCTTGTTATCTGTAATGAGGAAAGGACAACAGATTACTGAGTGATCATATCAATGATATCCATATTTTTCCTTCAAATTCAAGTTGACTTTCTTTCTCGCTTTACTCTGTTTCTCTTTTCTCTCTTTCATTCTAACTCATTTTTCTCTGTCTCTCATTCTTATCTCTGAAAAGATAGAAGAAAAGTGATATTAACATATTATTTTTTCTAAAGGGAGTGTTGTTATTCTCTTATAGAAACATAATTACTAGAGTAATTGTTCTGATATTTTCTAGTACAAAATTTTGGAAATAGAAATCTTTGTGCTGGTTCTTGACTAAGAAAAAATTGCCATGTGTGTATGAGTATATATGGGATGTATTCATGTATATGTGTGTGGAGACAGAGACAGACAAACAGAGAGAGAGAGAGAGAGAGAGAGAGAGAGAGAGAGAGAGAGAGAGAGAGAGAGAGAGACAGAAACAGAGAATTTCTCTGACAATACCCCTCCCCATGGTAGAAGAATAGAAATTAAGAGGCCCTGAATTGACAGCAACAGGAATATAGATTTAATTATAATAATAATAATAGCTATTAATAGCTAAAATGTATATAGCAGTTTAAGAATTCTAAAGTTATCCCTATTTTACAGATAATATAACTGAGGCAGACAAAGGTAAGAGATTTATCCAGGACTATAAACCTATGAAATATTCCTGACTAGATTTGAACCTAGGTCTTCCTGACTCCAGGTCCAGTTCTCTATGCATTATCCCACTATAAGGAGTTCTTGTATACAGGATAACTGGGTATATATTTATTACACATTTTACTCAAGGGTCAAGATGACTATCTAGTTCACTTGGGAAGGTCTGCTCACTCACCAGTTAATGAACTAAATCTAATTTTCAGTATTGCCATTATTTAGGAGACTGACAGTCTGATATATGTGATGACGTGTTGATGATGTATAGGTCTATGCTCTTAGTCACTAAGATCAACAAGGAAGCCCAACAAAGACAAAGGACCATAGAAAAGTATGACAAATCACTTAGGACAAAGGTTCTGTTTATTATCACTTTTTTTCTTTCCTTTTCTTCATTCAAAGAGAAAAATAATAGTTTGCAGATAAATGGGGAAACTGAGGGAAGTTACAATGGCATAATATTATGGAGGACCTTGGATGTCACCCAGGTAAAGGGGTTTATAGTTTATTGTGTAAATAGAAAAGAATCATTGAAGAACTTTGAGCATTGGAGTGACAAGAACAGAGTTGTTTATAAAAAGTTTTTTTAATTGTTTTATGATTAGTGGAATAGTGAACAAAGAGAAGGAAGAATAGATAAGAGGCATTAGAAATACTCCAGTAATTTTATAATGAGCTTTTAACAGAAGACAATTGACTCAGCAAACTGTAAAAAATGACCGCAAATTTAGTAATAGATTCAGAACTAGAACTATGGTCTTATTACTGGTTGTTCTTCCATCATTTATCCTTTTTGTAGGTGTCATTTTTCTAGATATTAACCAAATCCCTATAAAACTGAACATCAGTGATATGAGGGTTTAAAAACCATATCTTATATAATTCATTGTCTTCATTAGCACTCATTCAAATAATCTTTCTAGAAAAATACACAAGATATCTGCATCTCCCTATAATAATGTCTCTTAATCTATAGAACTGTGGAGAGGATGAAGTTATATTTTGAGGTTATATTTTACCAAGTTAGCCACCAATCACTCAACCAGCTATAGAAATTTCCCTTTTCCTCCTTTATTTTCTTGTAGTCTACCGAAATTCTCCATTCACACAAATGTTCTCTGGGATACAGCTAAACCTAGCAGAATAACCTGTTCTAGGTGATAAAGGCAGCCATAGATTTCTGTTTGTCAGTCTCATTAGGGCATTAAGGCTAAACTCCTGTTTTTACTATTCTGTTTTACTTTTCTAAGAGCAAGAAATCATCTCCTGATCTCTGATCTTATGAAAAACAATACTTGACAGAAGCAGGTTATGTATTATATAGGTTGACATTCAGTGAAATGGCTTGGTCCATTCTAGGATTTAAATCCATGATATCAAGAAAGCATTCAGACTATAAACCTGATGGAAATGAATTAAATTTGAAATGTTTGTGGGGTTTTTTTTTGAGAAAATTGTTTGAATGGAAAAGGATTTCACTACAACTTTATTATTGTCTAGGTGTTTTAAGGATTCTTAAAAGCAGGAATACTTCAGTAGTAATCAGATATTTTTTCTTTAGTTCCTATCCACTTTCCGCTCAAAGCCCTTTCCTTAATCTATATATACAAGTACTGTCATGTCAACCCTTGACATCTGCAGTCAAAATCATCATTTCAGCAGCTTTTCAAAATTCTCATTAAATACACATATATCCAGAGTCAACACTTAAACCAATTCTTTAAACTTGTGATAAGCAGGCTTATTTAGACTAATACCTTGTTAATTTATCTTTACTCCCTCTGAAATATTGTCTCTTAAAATGTTAAGCTATTTACAGTCTCTCTAAAGTCTACTTTTCCAGGCTTATTATACATCACCCCCCTTTGCATAAAGTATATTTCATTCACTCTTGCTTTCTAAACCTTCTTCACAAACTTTACTTGGTAATCCAAATTCTGCACAATGGTCAACAATAGCCAGTGCATGCTGAATATAACTTTTTTTTTAACTCTGTCTAGCAGATTTTGGGGACTTGTTCTCTCCGTTCCACTAAGATTCTTAACATATCATCAGATGGATTCATGTTAAATGATGCTGTAGTATTATATCTAGTCATATGATTGCCTCATGCTCCATATTAAGTGAGTCATGATGAGATCTCATCCCAATTAATACTTGTGTTGGATGTAATGCTTATGACTTTTTAAAGCCAGTTCTTTGTAGGTTTAGGCTTGGTGATAAAATTAAATAGACACATATAGGTCCTTAAGTAGTAACAGTTATTTAGCCTCAACATAGAAAAAATATTAAACAAGGAACTACGGCTTTTAGTTTGACCATATCTGACTATCCTTATGTCCATGGGAAAACAAATTTATTCAGCAAGCTAAGTGTGGTAAGTTGTGAAGTCTTGAGATATCCAACTAGAGTTGTAGCTCCCTAGGCTTGCTCAAAGTGAAAAAAAAAATTGAAAATATCAGTGGCAGTATTTGAAACTTTGTTTTCCTAACTTCAAATCTAAAACTCATCCACTATACCATACTTCCTCTTGGCACTTAGAGCTGTGAATGTGGCCTACTTTTCCAGGTTTATCATATAGTAATTTACTCCATAAACTCTTTAAAAATATTTTGCTTGTTATATTTAAATACTCAACTTCACTTCTTCCTCTCTTCCCCCCCCCATTAAATTAAACTTCATTTGACAAAAAGAAAACTATAAACTATTTATTATTGTTGTTTGTTAGTTCTTTATCTGGAGGTATACCTATACTAATAATTCTTCAAATAATATTTCTGTTAATGTACATAATGTTCTCTGCATTTTGCTCATTTCACTCTTTATAATGTCATGTAGGTCTCTCCATATTTTCCCCAAAATAACTAGTTCTTTATTTCTTAGGGCATTTTAATATTCTAATACAATCATATGTCACAACTTGTTTAACCTTTCCCCAACTGATGTGCATCCCTTCAGTTTCTAATTCTTTGTCACTACAAAGAGAGATCCCATAAATATTTTAGGAAGTATTTTTTTCCTATTTTCCCTAATCACCTTAGAATATAAACCTAATTGTGCTATTGCTAGGTCAAAAGGTATATACAGCTTAAAAATTCTGAGTATAATTCTAGATTACTCTCCAAAATGGTTGGATCATTTCACAGTTTCACCAACAATGCATTAGTTTCTGCATTTTTCCACATGCCCTCCAACATTTGTCATATTGCCCTTTTATGATTTCCGCCAATCCGATAGTTGTGAGATATCTTAATATAATTTTTCATCTGTTAAACTGATCTTATTATTCCTCAAACACTATATTTCCCATCTCAGTGTCTTGCTTGTAAAGATAATTTTAGCTTTGTGACTTGAAATCTAAATAATTGCTTGCCAGGGATGATTCCCAAATAATAAAATATACAAGTCAGCTGGCAATTATGCAGATTTTAATTAATATAGAGAGAGGGAATTAAGAAAAGAGAGCGAGAAAAAAATTAATTTAAACTGCTCTGGCTCAGGCTGAGCCAGGCAGTAGTTAAAGACCTTGGCCAAAGTGGCCTTCCTAAGTCTAAAGGAAAGGGAGTCAGCCTTATCACTCACCATGAGACCATATCCAAGGAAGCTCTAGTCCTCCACTGAACTCAATCTCCTGAACTGAGTTCCAAACTGAATTCCCCTCCAAACTGAATTTTAGCCTCCTTTTTTTTTGACTTTTTAAACATTAATTTATTTGGTTATTTACAAACATTTTTCATTGGAAACAATGATCATTATCTTTTCCTCCCCCAGGCCCCCTCCCACCACTTCTCCCATAGCCAGCACATAATTCCAATGGCTTTCAAATGTGTTCTTGGTTCGAAACCATTTCGATGTTGTTTGTATTTGCACTAGAGTGTTCATTTAGTGTCTCTCCTCAGTCATTTCCTCTCAGAGCCTGTAGTCAAGCAGTTGCTTTTCATCAGTGTTTTTATTCCCACAGTTTATCCTCTGCTTGTGGATAGTGTTTTTTAAATCCCTGCAGATTGTTCAGAGACATTGCATTGTCCCTAGTGGAGGAGTCCATTACCTTCGATTTACCACGGTGTATCAGTCTCTGTGTACAATGTTTTTCTGGTTCTGCTCCTTTCGCTCTGCATCACTTCCTGGAGGTTGTTCCAGTTACCATGGAATTACTCCATTTTATTATTCCTTTTAGCACAATAGTATTCCATCACCAACATATACCACAATTTGTTCAGCCATTCCCCAATTGAAGGCCATCCCCTCATTTTCAAATTTTTTGGCCACCACAAAGGGCGCAGCTATGAATATTCTTGTACAAGTCTTTTTCCTTATTATCTCTTTGGGGTACAAGCCCAGTAGTGCTATGGCTGGATCAAAGGGCAGAGAGTCTTTTATCACCCTTTGGGCATAGTTCCAAATTGCCCTCCAGAATGGTTGGATCAGTTCACAACTCCACCAGCAATGAATTAATGTCCCTACCTTGCCACATCCCCTCCAGCATTTATTACTTTCCATAGCTGTCATGTTAGCCAATCTGCTAGGTGTGCTCAGAGTTGTTTTGATTTGCATCTCTTGATTATAAGAGATGTAGAGCAATTTTTTATTGTGCTTTTTAATAGTTTTGATTTCTTTGGCTGAGAACTGCCTGTTCATGTCCCTTGCCCATTTATCAATTGGAAAATTGCTTGATTTTTTGTACACTTGATTTAGCTCTTTGTAAATTTGAGTAACTAAACCTTTGTCAGAGGTTTTTATGAAGATTGCTTCCCAATTTGTTGCTTTTCTTCTGATTTTAGTTATATTGGTTTTGTTTGTACAAAAGCTTTTAATTTGGTGTAGTCAAAATTATTTATTTTACATTTTGTGACTCTTTCTATGTCTTGCTTGGTTTTAAAGTCTTTCCCTTCCCAAAGGTCTGACATGTATACTATTCTGTGTTTACCTAATTTACTTATAGTTTCCTTCCTTATGTTCATGTCAGTCACCCATTTTGAATTTATCTAGTGTAGGGTTTGAGGTGTTGATCTAATCCAAATCTATCCCACACTGTCTTCCAGTTTTCTGAGCAGTTTTTATGGAATAGTGGATTTTTGACCCAAAAGCTGGGATCTTTGTGTTTATCATGTATTGTCTTGCTGAGTTCACTTGCCCCAAGTCTATTCCACTGATCCTCTTTTCTGTCTCTTACCCAGTACCAAATTGTTTTAATGACTGCTGCTGTGTAATATAGTTTGAGATCTGGGACTGCAAGGCCCCCTTCCTTTGTATTTTTTTTCCCATTATTTCCCTGGATATCCTTGATACTTTGTTATTCCAAATGAACTTTGTTATGTTTTATTCTAAATCAGTAAAGAAATTTTTTGGAAGTTCTATGAGTATGGCACTAAATAGATAGATAAGTTTGGACAGGGTGGTCATTTTTAATATATTGGCTCGTCCTACCTATGAGCAGTTAATGTTTTTCCAATTGCTCAAGTCTAGTTTTATTTGTGTGGAGAGTGTTTTGTAGTTGTGTTCATATAGTTCCTGTGTTTGTCTCGGGAGATAGATTCTTAGGTATTTTATTTTGTCTAAGGTGATTTTGAATGGAATTTCTCTTTCTTGTTTTTGCTGCTGAACTATGTTGGAGATGTATAGAAATCCTGATGACTTATACGGGTTTATTTTGTATCCTGCAACTTTGCTAAAGTTGTTGATTATTTCAATTAGTTTTTTGGTTGAATCTCTAGGATTCTTTAAGTAGACCATCATGTCATCTGCAAAGAGCAATAGCTTAGTCTCCTCCTTGCCTATTTTGATGCCTTCAATTTCTTTTTCTTCTCTAATTGCTACTGCTATGTTTCTAGTACAATATCAAATAGTAGAGGTGATAATGAGCATCATTGTTTCACTCCTGATCTTATTGGGAATGCATTTAGTTTATCCCCATTGCAGATGATATTAGCTGATGGTTTTAGATATATACAGTTTATTATTTTTAGGAATGACCCTCTTATTCCTATGCTTTCTAGTGTTTTCAATGGGACTGGATGTTGTATTTTATCAAAGTCTTTTTCTGTGTCTATTGAAATAATCATGTGATTTTTGTTGGTTTGCTTGTTGATATGGTCGATTATGTGAATGGTTTTCCTAAAATTGAACCAGCCCTGCATCACTTGTATAAATCCTACTTGGTCATGGTGGATGGCCCTTCGGATCACTTGCTGGAGTCTTTTTGCCAGTATCCTATTTAAGATTTTTGCATCTATATTCATTAGGGAGATTGGTCTTTAATTTTTTTCTCTGTTTTTGATCTGCCTGGTTTTGGAATCAGTACCATGTTTGTGTCATAAAAGGAGTTTGGTAGAATTTCATCTTTGCTTATTATGTCAAATAGTTTGTATAGTATTGGGATTAACTGTTCCTATGAATGTTTGATAGAATTCACTTGTGAATCCATCAGGCCCTGGGGATTTTTTCTTAGGGAGTTCTTTGATGACCATTTGCATTTCATTTTCTGATATGGGATTATTTAAGAATTCTATTTCTTCTTCTGTTAGTCTACGCAGTTTGTATTTTTGTATATATTCATCCATATCGCCTAGATTGCTGTATTTATTGCCATATATTTGGGCAAAGTAATTTTTAATGATTGCCTTGATTTCCTCTTCATTGGAGGTGATGTCCTCCTTTTATCTCTGATGCTCTTAATTTGCTTTTCTTCTTTCCTTTTTTTAATTAAATTGAACTGTATTTTGTCTATTTTGTTTGTTTTTTCAAATTACCAGCTTCTAGTCTTATTTATTAAATCAATAGTTCTATCACTTTCTATTTTATTAATTTCTCCCTTAATTTTTAGGATTTCTAGTTTGGTTTTGTGCTGGGGGGGTTTTAATTTGATCGCTTTCGAGTTTTTTATTTGCATTTCCTATTGATTGATTTCTGCTCACCTTAGTTTGTTAATATATGCACTCAGGGATATGAATTTACCTCTGATTACTGCTTTGGCTGCATCCCAAAAGGTTTGAAAGGATGTCTCACCATTGTCATTTTCCTTGATGAAATTATTAATTTTTTCTGTGATTTCTTCTCTAACTAAACGATTTTGGAGTATCATATTGTTTAATTTCCAATTAATTTTTGATTTGGTTTTCCATGTACTGTTACTGATCATTATTTTTATTGCCTTGTGATCTAAAAAGGCTGCATTTATTATTTCTGCTTTTCTGCATTTGTATGCCATGTTTCTGTGACCTAGTATATGGTCAATCTTTGTGAATGTGCCATGTGGTGCTGAGAAGAAGGTGTATTCCTTTTTATCCCTATTTATTTTTCTCCATATGTCTATTAACTCTAATTTTTCTAAGATTTCATTCACTTCTTTTATCACTTTCTTATTTATTTTTTGATTTGATTTATCTAAATTTGATAATGGTTGGTTCAAATCTCCCACTAATATGGTTTTACTGTCTATTTCTTCCTTCAATTCTTCTAGTTTCTCCATTAGAAATTTGGGTGCTATATTATTTGGTGCATACATGTTGATTAGTGATATTTCCTCATTATCTAAAGTCCCTTTTAACAAAATATAATTACCTTCCCTATCCCTTTTAATCAGGTCTATTTTTGCTTTGGCTTTATCAGATATCATGATTGCAACTCCTGCATTCTTTCTATCAGTTGAGGCCCAGAAGGTCTTAGTCCATCCTTTAATTCTGATCTTATGGGTGTCTACCCACCTCATGTGTGTTTCTTGAAGACAACATATTTTTAGGGCTTTGGATTCTAACCCATTCTGCGATTCATCTATGTTTTATGGGTGAGTTCATCCCATTCACTTTCAAAGTTATGATTGTGACTTGTGAATTCTCTGGCATTTTGATATCCTTCCCTAATTCTAACCTTTCTTCTTTAGCTCTAACCTTTTAATCCAGTGATTTACTTTAAATCAGTCCCCTTGTCCCCTCCCTTGATATGTTTCCCTTTCTACCTCCTCCCTTTTTGTTCCTTCCCCCTCCCCCCTCTTCTTCCCTCCCCTTTTGTTTTCCCTCCCCCCCACCCCCCTTGGTTTTTCCTTCTCCCTTCCCTTGTTCTGTAAGATAGAATTCAAGACCCCAATGGATCTGGATGTTCTTCCCTCTCAGAGTTAATTTCCCTGAGAGTAAGGTTTAAGTTAAAACTCTCTTCCTCTCCTTCCTATAGGAGTTTTCTTCCCCTCCCCTTCCCGAGTGAATCTTTGTGTGAGAAAGATTATTCTATTTGGTCTTTCTTTTCCCCCTATTTACACATTACATTTTCCCCACATGTTAGTATACATAGGTTGATATAAATGTAGTCCTTATAGAAGAGAGTTTGAGTAAATGAAAAAGATAATATTTTTCTCCTTTTCCCTTTCCTTCATATTTACCTTTTCAGCTATTCCATGCTCTTTGTTTTTCGATATTGAAGTTTCCACAGAGCTCTGGTCTTTTCTTTGCAAAAACTTGGAAATCTTCTATTTTGTTGAATGCCCATACTTTCCCTTGGAAGTATATAGTCAGTTTTGATGGATAGCTGATTCTTGCTTGAAGATCCGGCTCTCTTGCCTTTCTGAAAATCATGTTCCATGCCTTACAGTCATTCAGAGTGGAACTTGCAAGGTCTTGTGTGACCTTGATTGGCATTCCTTTCTATCTAAATTGTCTTTTTCTGGCTTCTTGTAGGATTTTTTCTTTTGTTGAAAGCTTTGGAATTTGGCAATTACATTCCTGGGTGTTGTCTTTTGGCGATTTAGTGTAGAGGGTGTTCTGTGAGCTCTGTCAGTGGCTGTATTGCCCCCTTATTCTAGAATCTCTGGGCAATTTTCTTTGATTATATCTTGCATTACGATATCGAGTTTGTTGTTTATTTATGGCTTTTCTGGAAGTCCAATTATTCTTAAGTTATCTCTTCTTCCTCTATTTTCCGTGTCTGTCACCTTGTCAGTGAGATATTTTATGTTCTCTTCTAATATCTTGATCTTTTGGCTTTGCTTTTTTAATGCTTGCTCATTGTCTTCAAGTTGCCTGATTCTGACTTTTAAAGCCTGGTTTTCCTTTTTATTTTGGTCAAACTGGTTTTGTAGATGAGTGAATTTCTTTTGCATTATTTCCCACTTTTCCTCCCAGAGGGCTTCCATCTTTTTGATCCTTTCCAATTCAAATTCTTCATGGGTTTGTGGAGAGTTTCCATTTCCTTTGGAAGGTTTTGGAGCATTTGCTTGTATTTCCTCTTCTATCTCCTCTGTATTTTGTATTTTTGCTCCATAAAATGTGTCCAAAGTCACCCCCTTCTTCTTGTTTTTCTTGGAATTTTGGGGCTTTTGTGCTTCTGTGGAGTTTGTCATCTCTATCTGAGTGGGGAGGACTAGCTTTTCTTATCTCTGTCTGGTGTTCAGAGGTTTTAGCCCTAGGCAGATTATCCATTCTATGCAGTTGTTTTTCTGTCTTCCAGGGGAAGCCAGGAATTGCTGGTGTTTCCATGTTACTGCCCTCTTCAGTTCCCTCCTGATGCTTCTCTGTTGCCTTAATTCCACGCTCTGAGTCTGGCTCGGCACTCTCTGTGAGGTGTTTGTGGAGGAGGGACCTAGGCTTCCTGGAGCTCTGAGGGCTCCTGATAGGATTAGCTTTCCCTGGGTTGAACTGAGTATGCCCTGAGGCAGGGACCTTCCATGAGACTCAGATGGAAGGATCCAGCCAGGGGGTTACAAGCTCCCCCCGTCTCTCTCTGTTTCCCTGCTGTATGTGTTGGGTGCCCCCTCGACAGGCTCAGGTTGTTTTCAGGAAGCGGTCTTCAGAAAAGCTGGCCCTGAGGCTCTGAGGTTCCCTCTGCTGCCTTGGACTTGGCTCTCTGTGTTGGGGGGGATGGGTCCTGGGACTTTCCTTCTGCCTACCCCTTAGGTCCGAGTGATCTCGGGTTCTGGCTTTTGGGGGGGGGGCGTACCTTTTGATCCAGGTCCAGGAGGAGGATTCCCGGGGTCTATGCTATTGATCATTTTGAATTTTGGTGCCCTAGGAGCATATAGTTGGAGTTCTATAGGGAAGGGTTTCTGGAGATCTAAACTTTAGCTTTCTCTAAGTTGCCATCTTGACTGGAAGTCCTGAGTAGTTTTTAAGATTCACATGCTATAGCTTGTACCCACACCCAGAAAGCACTCTATCCAAAACCTTTTTCTCTTTAGAACTATCAATGTCCTTCATAGCTCTGTTTAAAAGTCACATTCTTTATGAAGTGTTATCTTAAACCTTCCATCTGCTTGTATGGGATGTTCATGGAGGACTAGTCCTTCTGGTGTGAGGACTTCCTGTTTCTTTCTCAAAGTTTGATGTCCACCTCTCACCTAGTTCTTACCTGTGGCTCCAAGTAGCTGTAATATGCCCAGCTTTCATACCCCAGTAAAACCATGTTAATAGATGAGCTAAACTAAGCTGAGAAAAACCAGCAAGCCTCAAAACTATCAGTGAGATAAGTAGAGGTATCTACCCCAAGAATAGGAAGACCTGCTGTCATGGAAGGGGTGGACGAAAACAATTTGTTCCTATGGCCATGGAGGCATCTGAAGCACATGCTGCTTAGAGCTTTGAAGGTACACATAAATGACAAGATTGACACACACACTGATAGAGCTCAGTTTTGGGAGACTCTGGATGTAGTATTAGGGAGAAGAGTTATTAGGCTGCCTATCAAACTGAGGAGCTACACAGCCATTTTGCTGACCTCCTTGTTTTAGGCTTCTGAAACCTGGACAGTATACTGGCACTATGCTGGAAATATAATTGCTTCCATTTGAATTGCCTTAGGAAGATTCTGAAGATCTCCTAGCAAATAAGGTCCTGGATGCTACGGTCCTTTCTCAAAATGAACTGGCCAAACATTCAGACTTTAGGAAGAAATCACAGCTCTGATATGCTGGCCATGTTATTTGAATTCCAGTAAAATACAATTTTATGGAGAGCTTACATAAGGCAGATGCTCACATGGAGGGAGGAAGGAGCCATACAAAGACTTTTTGATGATTTCTCTGAAGAACTTTGGTCTCTATTGTAAGACATGAGACACGGGCACAACAAACCTGGCCCATATGGTGTGGCTGCATCAAAGAAAGTATGGCATTCTATAAACAAAACAGGATTGCATTAGCTCGAAAAACTTACAAGCACATGAGATCCACAAATTTAGGCATCTCCATCCCAAATGTTAACATGGGCTATTTATGCTGGGCCTGAAGTAGAGCCTTTATTTTAATCCACCACAATTATGAAGGACAATAGTGAACCATCCAGAGCTTGGTCAGACACTGAAAATGCTAAGGTTCTCCAGTACCATTGTCAGTCATCTTGACTTTTCCTCTTAGAATGTATTTTGAAAACTCTGGAAAAAGAGCAAGGTGGAAATCTTTGCAAAATTCTGCCTCATTTAAACCCAGTTCTTGAACAACTCAAGACATCAATCTGTGATGTTATTGGTCTTCTTCAAAAATAAATGATGAACAACAGCATATCCTCCTCCATGGAAATGACCATGTATTTTTAACATGTTCTATTTGTGGGAGGTGTGAGTGTGTGTACTTAAATATGTGTACTTTTTGTCATTGGGAGACTATAAGTCCTCAGTGGGGGCAGGACCATTTGTTTCTTTGTTCCAAGTGTTTGCTACTTAGTAATTGTTTATTAAATATGTATGGATTTATTGTTTTATTGATTGGTGAGGAAAGTGAGGCTCAGAGAGTTTAAATGACTTGCTAATGATTTGTACTCTGCCTAGATTCCAGATCTTTTTTTTTTTTTTTAATCTGCTATGCCCCAGAGAAGTGAGTTTGAGAAAATGCAGGAAGGAAAAATAAAAGGAATAACAACTCCAGTCACATCAGAAGCAAATTCACTTCTTCTTGAGCTCTAGTGATTACAAGTAATGCCTAACTCAGCACCTGAGCCAGCTGCTAACTCTGATCTCCTGTTTAGTAGTCTTCTGAGTGGCTGCCATTCCAGCAGAGAGGAAAGGCAAATAGCTACAAAGTTAAGGCTGCATTGAAAACTTCGCCTTTTCCTTTTAATGACTCAGCCTGTCAGCAGCTTTGGAACTGGGTGTTTTCTGACACTACTCTTTTAGACTGATAGGCTGTTGAGTGTGGAAAAAGCCGTGGTGACAACCCTGTTCCATATTCACTGAAAATAGCAAACAAGTGAACTGTTTGTGTGGGAGATGGGCTAAATAGTCATCTCATCACAGCAGAGAGATGCAGGGGGTAGAACAGTGAAAGAAGGAAAGAAAATTCTGTGGCAATAGACAAAGTGAGCCTCCTATTAATGTACCAGAGCTTAAATAAGATGCTCCTAATGCAATCACATTAAAAACCCTTTCCCCTGATAAAAAGTATTATAATAGGGTTTTTTGGCATGGTTTTTCTGTGTTTGGGGGGGGTAGCTGTGGTGGGAGTGAAAGGTATATTAGAAATCAATGCTAATACATTCTGCTCCTGTTACAGATGAGGAAATAGAAGTCCATAGAGGGAATGTTTTGTCCAAGGTCAATAACACATGTTTGTAGATATGTTTGGAGTTGGAATTTGTTCCCAGTCTGGTACATCTTCCCCTAACCCCCTATTTCCTCAGTAATTATGCTGCTACAGAAATAGATATACATTCATTTCATCTTTGATAATGATATTGTCTTCCATTTCTTTTCCATGTACTATCTTATAAAAGTATAGTATATGTATATACAAACATATATACTCATAATCATAAATATATAAATCAATATGTAAATACAGATATATGTACATATAATTTGTATGTATTCACAAAATGAAATTTTACATGTACCCATGCATATAATACATGTAGTATATGATGTGTTTGAATATGAAATTAAAATAACCTATATACCACATACATTTGACATATAATTACATCTCTATATATACCACCATATATATATATATATAAACATACATATGTGTATCTATGTATAATTTCAATGCTCATACTTATGTGATATGAATACATAATAAATATGAAATGAAGTTTGGAACATTTTTAGATAACAGAAAAATATTTTTCCTTAAAGAATTTTTTAAAAGTCACAGCCATTTCTTAGTATTTAGAATCCAAATATTTAATGAAACTTCCACTGACCATAAACAGTCCTCCACCTTTGGGTAGAACTGGCCTGTTTTCATTGTTTGGTGTTACTAGAGGTATGATTTGATTGGTCTAAGAAAGAGAAGAGATAATTCTCTCCAGCAAACCAGTGCCCAGTAACTTGTTTGGATGGTGGTGGCTTTTTTTTTTAACAGAAGTGATTTGATTATTTGGATTGATGTTGGTTAATTAGATAAGTATAAAGAGCTATATCTGCTCCATAATTTATAGTCTAAAAGATACAGCTTGGACACTAAAAGACTGAATGATTTGTCAGGTCACAAAACCATTTTGTGCCAGAAGTAGAATTTTAACCGAGGTCTTCCTGAAACCCAAATCAAGTCTCTATTCACTATTCCAAACAGACTTTCATATCTACATAAATGATAAGTAATGTTTATCCCATTCCATAAATTATCTTTTAACATAGCTAAAGAGATGAACCTTTAGAAAAAAAAATAATTGACCTTTTGGAGAGCACCTAGATAAATATACTAGAATATAATACAGAAGATCTCAACTGAAATCTTAGTTCTTAAGATAATTAGCATTAGGGTCAAGAATAAGTAGCATAATCTCTCAAAGCTTTCTTTTCTCATCTGTAAAATGTGAATAATACTGACAATGCCTATTTAAGAGGATTTTTGTGATACTTAAGTGAGATCACATATATAAAAACTTAAAAGACTGAATAAATGTCAACTGCTACTGGTAGCAAGAATTTAGGTATACTTTGCCCCTCACTTAATATTCACAAGAATAGCGTAGTTGATACAATGGTAGAAACACTTTAATTCCTTGGCAGGAAGGTGCTATATAAATCCTGAGTGGTTTGGGTTTTAGCATTTCCTTACGGATGCCGTTTTTAGGCCTGTTAGCCATCTGGTGTTGTTCTTCCTTCAAACCCTTTCCCATATTCCCTATGTTTTGCTGAAGCTATGAACACTCAAACTGTATATATTTCTATGAAAAAAGCCTGATACAGAACCTTCAAAGTAGAAGGCCAATCACAATTTGTTGGCAAGTCATTCCTCCTCTTTTTAAAGTCAATCAGTTTAAATAATGATAAAAAAAATTCCTTACTAATTACCATTTCATGTCCATATTACCTCAGTTTGCTATATTGATTCTTCCAAAAGAGAGAGGACTGAGAAGTTATTATCACCTAGTGTTATTGGCTCCTCTACTGCTTGTTAAATACAGAGAGCTCCTTGTGATTTATAATGGTCTTTCTTCTAACTCCCTTTTGATCCTAAATAAAATCATTTGAATGACAATAACTCTGATAGTTAATAGATCAAAGAAAATTTTGAAAGAATAGGACTTTTCCCAAAATGTCTAATTAAGAAGAGTATGAACATAAGAAAAATCCTCTTAAATGAAGAAATTAAAAAAATAAAAACGTTACCTGATAAATAAAAGTAGAAAATACCAGCCAAAAAAAAAAAGGAAAAAAAGGTGGTGGGAGAAATGGACGAGGATCAGAAAAAAAGCACTAAATCATATCACTTGGAAGCAAAATAAAATGTCTAGAAGGGAAATGGAACACTGTGTTTAAAAAGTAGGGACACTAAACAAATAGAATGTAGCAAAACAAACTATATAACTTTTAAAAGTAAACAGGAATTATTAGAATAATAGAGAAAGCCTGAAAAATTAGAATATATGATATTAAATTTAAAAAATAATTTGCCTGGAAAACAGGATGAGGAGTAATAATTTAAAAAAATAGATTAACTCTGAAAATCAAGACAAAAAGGAAATGTATGTAATATATCTCGATAAATATTGAAATATAATATTCTAGAACCATTAGAGTAAGAGGTCAACATCACATAATAATTTATGTCACTGACCCCCCCCCAAAATCTAATTGAACAAAAAAAATTTGAATGAACTGATACAAAGTGAAGTGAATTCAACCAGGAGAATCATTTGCACAATAACATTTTAGAAATTGACAGTTTTGAAAGGCTTAAGGAATCTGATCATTATAATAGCCAATTATGATTGAAGAGGACTGCAGATGAAATATATTACTTACATTGTGATATAGAGTGTAGATTGACACACTCTACAAGTATTTCCTTCTCCCTCCTTTTTTTTCTCTTTGAGATACAATCTTAATAGCGATATTATAGAATCAAAGGGTATACAAAGTTTTATTACCATTTGGGCATAGTGATAGGTTTCCTTCCAGAATGCTTGGATTAGTTCATAAATCCAACACAATCCATTGATGATTCAATTTTGCCACATCCTCTCCAATATCCACTTTCCTTTATTAAGATTTTGGCTTATCTAATAGGTATGGGGTTGTACTTCAAAGTGGTTTTAATTTGTATTTTTCTAATGAAGAGTGATTTAAAACATGTTTCTGCATGATTATCAATAGTTTTAATTTCCCAAAACAATGAACATGGAAATATGTATGGCATGATAACATGTTTATAACCTATATCATTATACCTGCCATTACAGAGAGAGGGAAGAGGATGGAGTGAAAGAACATGAATTGAAAAAAAATTGTTATCAAGGAGGAGAATTAAAAATTTTAATGATTGATTCCTGAAACTTATAACTCCCTGCTATCATACTTTTGAGTATTTCCTTCAAAATATTTATATGTTCCAGTTTTGAAAGGCAACCATTCTTTCCTTCTGTAATTTGGTAGGGCCTGGAAGCTCAAATATTTAAAATTAGAAGGTACAAATTTAAATGAGGCTCTGTCAGTCATATACTCATTACTTGGTGTAGAGAACCAGTATTTTATATGAGCAAAATGACAAAGAAGCAATGATGAGGTATAATTCTCTTCTTGAAATCAGGAAGAACTAGGTTCAAACCCCATTTCATATACTTACAAGCTCTAAGTCAATGAATTATCTTTTCCACAGGAAATTCCATAAGACATATATTGAGTTACTGATGATTGTTATATTTGTTGGGAAATAGAATTTCCAGGCATATTTAATCATAGATCCATAAAGCACGTTGGCATAGTAAAAGCTTTAGTTCCCTCTTCACTAATTCTTATCCAAATTAAGTCCAATAGAGTACTTGAGTAACTCTTAGAATTGTGGGGAAAATCTACATGCCTATGGTGCTTTAAAAAAATGTTAAGGTGAATAATAGTCTTTCCCTATATTCTATACTATTAGTATTTTCCCTTAAAAGAAAGGAAAGGTACAATTTTTAAACAATGTCATAGTATAGTAGTAGATTATTCAACAAAGAAAATAAAAATATCCTAAAAATCATTATAGATGATGGAAGTGTTGAGACACCTGCATTACTTTTTTTTTTTTTTTAATATTCATTCAAAGGCAAAAGTGATGTCGCACATTGTCTGAATTCTTTGCTCAATTCTCTCAGATTGGCTATTCTGTTTGTTAAACACGTCCAGTGGATAGATTTGAGAATATAGAGGAAGGGAGGAAAACAAAAGAGGGGACTATCAAATGAAATATAAGACCACAGAATGTAATAAAATAACACTAAATGCAAGAAAATTATTTTATATCTTGTACAGCAGTTCAAGAAATGCTTATTGAGCACTTCCATTGTCAAGGGCAGTGATGTGCTTACAGTTCCTGCCCTCAAGTACAAGGGGGAAAATAGTTACATATATAGTTATTTTATAAGGCAGATTATAATTCTCATAAAGAAATGAAAATATGTAATTGTGGAGACTCAGGCAAAAATAGCATCATGACCACCTGGGAAGATCCCAAAACACTTCATGGAAAAGGTGACATACAAATTGATACTTGAAGAATGGGTGGAGATATGAGAAGAAAATGGGCATTCCAAAATGAAAGAAAAAAATGAGCAAAAAATGAAGCATATTCAGAAAGTGAAAAGCAAAGAGTATTCTCCTAGAAAAGCAAAGTGATTAAGAATGAGAAAGAATAAAGAACCAGAAAGGTAGAAGAATCAGGCCCTTAGAAATAAAGAAAGGGCAGAGTCTGAAATAGGAGACTTTTAGGCATTACTGATCAAAAGATCAGTTAAATAGAAAATATGACTTTCAAATAAAATATTAGAGAGTAGCATATAAAAGGAAACTTTATATTTATATATGGGAAATGATATATTTTCTAATATAAGCATTATTAGGGCAAATAAGGATTCTATATAGAAAGCATTAGTGGGTCTATTACTTGGGATGATATAAAAAAAAAAACAAAAAAAAAACAAAGCATAGATGGGAAAAAAAAAACAGGTATGTCCAAGGAGGAAAATGGGATGTCCAGAGAGAAAGGGGAAGGGGAAGGTAAAAAAATGGTAGAATTTATCTCACATAAAAGGAATAGCTTTTATAGTGGGGTGATAATGGGAGGTGAGCAATGCTTGAATCTCACTTTTGTAAAATCTAAAATTATATCTCAATAATAAAAATATTTTATTTAAATATATTTCTATTTATATTTTATGAGGTTTATTAAATGATCATTAGAAATCAAGGAATAAAGAGGATACAAAATAAAAACCACGTGCTCATGGCTAGTTAGCTATTTTCAGCCATTTCCATTCACCACCATCACTGTTGATTGTTGTATCATGCCTAAAAGAGAGAATGTGGAAAGAGTTATGGCCAGCTAAATACCAATAACTTGATCTCGCCAATGCAGAGACTTATGAGGGATTATAGGGAATTTGGGGAAATACTAAGGACTTCTGGGGAATGAAGTCAAAGGTTCAAAATCTCCATTTATACATTTTATCTAATTTGCTTCAAAGAAGGACATATATGGTGCATGTGTGTGTGTGTGTGTGTGTGTGTGTGTATCAGGAAGTAGTAGGGAAAGGGGTAAGAAAAATATGTGATAAAGGGAAGATGGATAAAGGAAGGTAGTGATCAGAAGTAAAACACGCATTAGGGTAGAATCAAGATAAGACTGAGAAAAGAATTTTAAAAAAAGGATGAAGAGAAATGAACATTTAACAATCATAAATGTAAATGGCAATAACATGCATTCACCCATAAATGGAAGCAGCATGGATATGAAACCAGAATTCAACTATATATTGTTAACAAGAAATGCACTTGAAACATAGAGACATAAAAAGAGAAATAAGGGGCTTGAGCAGATTCTCTTATGCTACAACTGAAGTAAAAGAGGCACAGGTAGCAATCAATAAAGCAAGAGCAAAATGGACCTAATTAAAAGAGATAAGCATGATAACAATATCTTGCTAAAAGACTCCACACCCAATGAGGCAATATTAGAATTAAACACATGTGTACCAAATGGCAGGCATCTGCATTTTCAATAGAAAAGTTAAAAGAATTATAGAAGGAAATAGACAATAAAACTATACTGAAGGGGACCTCAGCTTTCCCCTCTCAGAGCTTGATAAATCTAACCATAGCATAAATAAGAAAGAAGTTAGAGAAATAAATAGAATATTAGAAAATTTAGATGAATAGAATCTTTACGAAGTTAGATGTGATACATCACTGGAGATAATTGAATGATAATAAATTTTTTCTTTACTATGAATGGTACCTTCACAAAAGCTGAACATCAATTAGAGCCTAAAAACCTCACAACAAAATGTAGAGAAGTAAATATATTAAATGCATTTTTTCTCAGACTATAAGGTGATAAAAATTATATTCAATATAGGGCTATTGAAACTTAGATTAAATTTATTGGAAACTCAATAATCTAATCTTAATGAATCAAAAAACAAATCACAGAAACAAACAATAATTTCATTAAAGATACTTATAACTTTTGTACTAGCAGTCATGCAATGGCCCAGGACAATCCAAAGGAACTTATGAGAAAGAATGCAATCCACATCCAGAGAAAGAACTATGGGAACAGAAATGCAGAAGAAAATATATGATCAATCACATAGTTCAATATGGATAAGATTAGAGTTTTGATGTTAAAAGATCACCCTACTGCAAATATGAATAACATGGAAATAGGTTTTGAACAATGATACATGCATAACCAAGTAGAACTGCTTCTCAGCTCCAGGAAGGGGAAGGAAAGATCGGGGTGGGGATCATGAATCATGTAACCATGGAAAATCTTCTAAAATTAAAAAAAAATTTTAAAGATACAACTATGATATAATATACCAAAATTTGTGGGATGCAACCAAAGCAGTACTTATAGAAATATTTATATGTTCAAATGTGTGCATCAATAATAGAGAGAGAGTATATCAATGAATTGGTCAAACTAAAATTCCAAAATAAGGGACAATTTTTAAATTCCCAATTAGTCACTCAAATGGAAAACCTAAAAGTCAAAGGACAGATTAATAACATTTTAAAATAAACAAATAAATTAGAAGCTACTTTTATGGGGGGAAACAATGAGTGCTATCCATTTGTTGATATGGTTTAAAAAACAAGAAAACCCAATTATCAGTATCAAAAAAGAATATAAAACCAATGAAGATGAAATTAAAACAACTATTAAGACCTTGTTTGTCTAATTATGTGCCAGTAAAACTGACAATCTAAATGAAATATATGAATATTTATAAAAATATAAACTGGCCAATTTTAACTGAAGAAGAAATAGAATAAATAATTCTATCTTAGAAAAAATGAACTTGCCATAATTGAGCTAATTAAGAAAAAATGCCCAGGACTACATGTATTTATAAGTGAATTCTACCAAACATTTAAGGAACATTTAATTCTAATAATATATAAAGTATTTTGAAATTTTTAAAGGTAAAAGTATACTATTAAATTGCTCTAGTGGCACAAATATGGTTTTCATACCTAAGCCAGAGGGGGGAAAGTAAGAGAAAAAAATCTATAGACTAATTTCTGAATTGAAGCCAGGGAAACCAAGAGGTAGATGTGATGAGCAAGAGAATATCAGACATGAGGTGTCCATGGTGAAAATGCCACAGCTAGAAGATAGATTGTTTTGACTAAGGAATAACAGTGAGGCTAAGGAAAATCATTTTGGTAGAATTATGAGATCAGAAGTCAGAATCTAGAAAGTTTAGAAGAGAGAGAAAAGGAAATAAAAGAATCAATTGTATATGACATTATCAAGAAGTTTAGTCATAAAACAGAGGGGAGACAGGCTATAACAAGTAGGAATCAATAGACTAAGTGAGAATTTTTTTTAAAGGAGAGAAAATCTGGCACATTCATAGGGAAAAGGCAATAATAAATGGTAGTCAATAAAGTTACTACTTCTAATTAGCCAATGAGACTAATTCATTAGTTCAATTTTTGAACCTTATTCAAAAGAGAGTATCACTTATTTGGCCAACTAACAACTTTTTCAGAATAGACTGAGAACAAATAGTGTGTTTGGTGCATTGGTGATATCAGGTTACATTCAGCATATTAAATTTAGGTACTAACTATATGATCTCTGTCCAATGTCCAGCATTTAACTTGTACAACTTTAATAACCATTTAAAAATACTTGAGGATTGTTCTTACTACTCTCAAGTTAAATTAAATTCATCCATTTCTTGATGTGGCACCTCAGGAGTTTATAAATATTCCTGATAAAGCAGTTGTCCTAATAAAGCAACTGCAAAAATGACTGATTTTCATTTTCAAATGTGTGTTGAATTCACATTAATGAATCTTAGTACAAGGAAATGAAATTGAAGCATATTTTTCTGTCATTTGATAGAGATTCTGATTCTGAGAGCACTTGAGGGTCATCAAATATTTTGACTTAAAAACATCAAATTCATACCAACTAATTAACAAAACATATGAGAAAATAGTTACTATGGATGGAAAAATTCTAGAATACTTGATTTTTTCCTTTTAAATAAGGTCTGAATATTAAAAAATCTGCAGGACTTACAGTTTTCATTCTGACCCTTTGAATTGTGACATTTACTTTTCATGAACATGTTCTCTTGGTGTTCTGCTTGAAAGTTTGAAATTGAATGAATTATCATCAATGGCTACACCTTATTTTTTAAATTATAAAATGAATACAATCTAATATAACAATGGCAGCAATAGTTTATATTTCTTTTGCCTTAAGGTTTACATATTCTTTATATACATTATTATCTCATTTGATCTTCACAATAATACTGTCAGGTAGGTATTATTATTATCTGGCTTTTACAGATGAAAAGGACATTGAGTCTGAGAAAAAAGGAACATTTTCCCCAGGGAAAAGAAACTAGTAGGTACATAGAAATGAGATTCGAGTCCATGTATTCCAGACACTAAGGCCAGCCCCCTATCAACCACCCTGGTTGCCTTTCATATGATGACATGCATTCTTATATTGTTGTTCAGTCATTTTTAGCTGTGTCTGGAACTCTTCATGACACTATTTGGGATTATCTTGGCAATGATACTGGAGTAGTTTGTCATTTCCTTTTCCAGCTCATTTTGAAGATGAGGAAACTGTGTCAAACAGTTTTCAATAATTTGTCCAAGGTAATACATATTTGAGTCCAGGTTGAACTCAACTCTTTAGACCTGGAAATCTATGATTTGTACCACCTAGTCACCCATCATTATATATATAATATATATACAAGCTTGCCATGTGCACACAAACACACATATTTATCTATGCCCTCAGGTTTTTGGGAGAGTTACAAACAGGAATCTTTAAAATTAGTCTGCCTCATTGTTAGATGCAGTGTGAGGAAGTTTGTGTGAATTGCTGTGTGATTGGATGGTTCTTATAGCTTTTGCAGGACAAAAAACTATCACATTTTGTGTTCTCTTCCCCCATGGACTAACTTTTTAAAAAACATGTTTTGGAGGCAAAGGGAGGGACATTTACTGTGGCAATAGAAAATTGCCCTGGTCATTAAAAAAAAAAAAAAACTTCCTTAAAAGCTTATTTTCTACCATCAAGTTTCAAGGTACTTTCTAGCTTTCTACTGAAAAGGGGCAATCCACTCTCAATATCTGTGCCAGCCTTTTCCAAGCTCACTTGAGCTGGCCTCAAGTCCCATGGTGAGCTGAAAGCAATGATTCTGATTATGCCCATTCAGGAAGGCATTTAAATGGAAGTGGAATGAGTCAATATGATAAAGCCGAAGGAGAGCTGCTTTTGGAGTCAGAGTAGTTGGACTGAAATCTCTACTCTGCCCTTCTGGCACTGTGTGCCATCTGGGTTACGGTGAGTGAGTCAATTCATGTCTCTAGGACTCAATGTTGTGGTGATGGTAGCAGTGATTGTGGATGTTGTTGTTGGTCAGTCATTCCAGTCATGTTTAGTTATTCCCCATTTGGGCTTTTCTGGGCAGATATAGGGAAGTGTTTTATTATTCTCTAGTTCATTTTGCAGAAGAGGAAACTGAAGCAAAGAGGATTAAGTGACATGCCCAAGGTCATACAACTTAGTGTCTGAGGCCATTTCAACTCAGGAAGATGAGTCATTCTGACATCAGACCCAGCATACTATTCCCCGGAACCCTGACACAACTCTAAGAAGAGATCTACCCTCTGCTGCACTTTTTTGTAGCCTCCACTCAACCCTATTTTTTTTTTTGCTTAATTGCTAACTCTAGCATATAAAACCAAATAGATCCACCTGAACCCTGCTTTATTATGAACAACTAAGTTTCTTAAAGAAATTAAATATTTTTATAAATGCTATTGCTAACAGTGATCAAATAGAAATTATTTACTTCAGTCAGCATAAACTTGGTGATCAAAGAACTGTGTGAGCTTGGGCAAATCAGAGATACATCATTTTGAAAATGGAAGGAAGCTTAATCTGCTCCAACTCTGATATATAGTTGAAGAGGGCCATACTCATCGAGCTGGTTTCTACCAGAAGCTAGAATTATATCAAAGGTCTTGTAATCCCCTGTCCAGTATGACTTCTACTTCTTCCCACTCAGGTTCTCTATCTACAAACAGAGAAGACTGTATTAGATTTACTCTCATATTATAATTTTAAAATTACATATTTTGAAATCTTGGCATTAGTATTCACTGTCCCCACTTTAATTATTGAAATCTCTCAGGGAGGCAGAATGGATCAGTATATTGGAACTGATTTTTTAGTTTAAGTTCTGCTGAATGATTTCAGATATGTTTCCTAATTTATATATATATACACATATACATATATATATGTATATATATATATATATATATATATATAGAGAGAGAGAGAGAGAGAGAGAATGAGTGAGTACAGTGGCAGAGAGAGAGTGAGTGAGTACAGTGTTCTTATGTCTTAGGTGTAGTTAAGTCATAATCCCTGAAACTTCTCTCTTTCAGAAAATACATTTAGCAAAATTGAAAGGCTCTTTGTATTAGGAAACTAGTCATAAATTTTAAGATTTTAGTTTTTAGTTTTTCTCTTAGGTTGTTAATGAAATGAGGAAGGATTGCTCTTTGTTTCTGCCTTTCCCTTTCTCCTTCTTGTGCTCAGATTCAGAAAACATATTGGAAAAGCAGAATACTGAAAAGTTTCTAGTGTTACCCTTGAAAAGGATTAAAATAAAAGACATGTTCTGTATTTATATTTTTTAGGACAAATGACACTGGCCTTCTTTCCTTCAAAGACCACTTGCCTGTCACCCAGATAGTTATCACTGATACCAACAGATCAAACTCAGAAGCTGCCTGGAGAATTGGTCCATTACGTTGCTATGGCGACCGTGAGTAATAAACCAAACACTTTTGGTCCATGTAGTATGAGAATGAGATGCTTCACAACCTTGGTATAGTCACTCTCCCCTCCTGTCCTATGCTTTCCATAGAACTGAAATATTACTTGTGTTTTTTACTTTCTTGGTTTCCCTCAATCCCCACTTCCATTATAGAGAATCCTGGTGAAGGATATTCTAATTCATTTCATGTAATCACTGCCTTCCATACCAATGAAGGATGTTTGTGTTTTCCCCCCAGGGCATTTTTGGAATGCGGCCTCATTTAATACAGAAGCCTCTTACCTTCACTTCCCCACCTTTCATGCTGAGTTCAGTGCTGATATTTCATTTTTTTTCAAAACCACGGCTTTGTCTGGCATCTTCTTGGAAAATCTGGGCATTAAAGACTTCATTCGACTGGAAATAAGCTGTAAGTGGTTATGTTTAGGAATTTGAAATATGTGACATTCCTGAAGGGAATGGATGACATCCAGACTTGGCTAACTACATCAATGACTTTAGTTAGAAAGCTTAACTCTCTGGACTTTCAATTCTTCATCTGTAGTACAAGAGGGTGGAACTAAAGTACTTCTAAGATCTCCTCTGGTTCTAAAATTCTACAAGTCTATGTTAAACATCTGTAATGAATCACTTTCCATCTAATGATGTTCCACTAGATTATTTCATTCTATGAGATCTCTTGGGAAGTCATTCCAATGTTTAATATTCATTGTCATAGGTGTTGCTTACTTTTTCAAAATGATCTTATAAAGCTATGCTTCATGATGGTACTCCTACTCACACACCTTAATATAGGATGCAGGTAACAGAATTCTTGGAAACTGTCACAGAAGAATGATAGCCTTCAACAATGGCAGTTCCTGCTGAAGAAGAAAAATATATTGAGTACATGCTTGACATCTGACTTTCTGTCTCTTAACTGAGAATCAGGCATAATGACTTCTGAAAGAATATTTTTAAGCCAAAATTACTTGGAGGTTCCCATGAAGTCTTATAGGTGGTGAAATCATCCACTATCACAGAAATATCTCAAATCTTTGTATTAGATATAAAGACTGAGTTTCACTTTTGGGCTTGTGGTCTGATATTTGTCTCAAAAGGAGACTACTTAATATATTTTCCACCACCATGGACATACTACTGCAGGATCAGGGTTGCAGCTTGTGGTCATCACTCCATTAGCTTTGCCTGTTTAGTTGCAGCCTTATCTGCAGGGAGCTTTTGCTGCTTCACCTTTGTACTCTCCTGCTTGTAAATAGATATTCCTTCTATTTCTAGTACCCAGTTTGATACCCTTGTGCAGCCAGATTGAATTAATTGACTGTATTGCATCAATGACCTAATTGCATAAAATACCCTTGACAGTGTAAATAGTGCTTAAGCAACATGCACTTGGAAATTTGAGAGGGCTATCATTCGCCACCAAGAACAGATGGCTAAGGAGACTACTTCCAATGATTCCATAGGTCTCTTTTTAATCACAGAGCTCCTAAGTGGTTCTATTGCAATTCCAATACAATGCAAATAAGGAAAGAGATCTTTTAATTGGTAGCTTTAGACTCCTTTATTCCAGTGATTCCAGGTATTAAGCAAAGGAAACAATTGTGGCTTTGGAAGAGAAATAGGGAACCTTCATTCTCAACTCTGCCAGACATTGAAAATGTGGAATTGATTACCAACCATTTTGTAATATGGTTATAATAACCTTAACATAAAACTTAATAAAATCATGCCCCACAGCCTTTTGATTCATTAACACAGTGGTAAATGTCATGGTGAATTATCACAAGGTAATGAGGTATGATTTAGTGTTAATTGCACATCTAAGTTCAATTTGTTTGTACTTTGTGATGCCATACTTCATTCTTAGTATGATTAACAAAATGCAGGTTAACATTAAATGTGGCAGAATGCTGAAGTCCACTGAGATAATTGTTTAGTGGAAACATTTTAGCAAACCATAGAAAAATACTTTAAAAATAAATATATATGAAAATATTGGGAATTTTCAAGCACCTCTGCTTTCTACTCCATTTCCCCAAAATCTTGGGTTCTTCTTTAATATATCATATTGCATCTTGCAGCCAGATGGAATTTTCTGCCTAAAGAGTTCAGAGCAAAGATGCTCAAAAGACCAGCTGCTTGGGAAGGAAATGGCTTTTGAACAGATGCAAAGACTCAGAATAAATTTTCCCCTTGCCCCTATGGAGTGTTCCCCCCTTAACAATCGCAGCAACACCTTCCCAACTTGATACGTCCAATTTGTTGGACAAGAAACAACAGGTTGATATGAATTTTTCAATCCATTGACTTCTGGATCACTTCCAAGTAGCACATTTAGATTTAACAGTCTTGGGATCATTGAGTATTTTATGAAAAATGAAACACTTCCATACGTCCTCAAGCCTTAATGGATGTTTTTGGAGTAGCAAAGAGAATCTAATTATTTGTAAAAAAAACCAAAAATCTTACCTATTTTGGCAATTTGCTTACTATATTTGTGAATGTAGCAAAGTACTTTCTATTTGACAAGTAAAAAGAATTTGGGACTTTTTAAAAGCAATTGATAAAGTTGTAATTCTGCTTTTGGATGTCCTTGAACTCTCAGAGGATAGATTTAAGTACGAACTATTCCCTTCTTTCTAAGATGCTCTTCAGCATGATGAATGATTTTACCTAAATCTCTCATGTGATATGGGGATATATACATAGAGAATATAAGTAAAGTAAAAAAGGACACACCCACCCAACATCCTATATATCAGTTTATAGATATAGACAGTGACTCATTCAATGAACATTTCTTAAATGAAAGGCACTGTTCTAGGCACCTGAGATAGAACAACAAAAAAAGAAACAGTCCCTGCCCATACTCTATCTGTGGTGGTGGTGGGAGATTGATGTACTTAAACTTCTAGATGTCACAAACAGTGATCTAAGCTAACTCTACTGTATTTGAAGTCAGCCAAGAGATACAATGTCCTACTATAGTCACAGGATAAAGTTTTAGAGCCAGAAGGAGACTTAGATATTATCTAATATAGTATTTTCATTTTCTAGTTCATGAAATCTGAGAATTATTAAATTATAGGACTTTCTTAATCCAAATTTCTAGCTTACAAGTAGATACTTCTTCCACGTTTTACCACAGTGCCTCTTTAAAAACTGGTAGCTATTTTTTTTTTACCATCTCCAAAAAAAATAGAAAATAAAATCCTCCTATTCTTAGATTCAAAGAATATTAATTCTTGAAGAGACTGTAGAGAAGTTTAACCCATCCTAAGATAGAGAACTAGATAGGACTTTAGTGAAAGGGCTTAACCAGGAAGTGCAACTGGATGTTGCTTGAATGGCCATATAGCATTCAGTTGATACACTTATTAAATATCACAATATATAGTTATCTATCTATTTCTATCTATGAATTTATCTATCTAGAGAATTTGAGGTGGTTCTGGGTGGTACAAGTATGTAGGTGGGGATTGTTGAAAAAATAAAACTACTTACATGACAACTATCTTATAAACCTTATCTTAACTACCCCCAAGCCTATAAGTTTCTTAAATTTATGGTTATATCTTATAATCTTACATATTTTTTTCCATTCTCCTCAATACCAACCACAGGAAAATGGATATTAAGGTCATTTAATATAAGATGAGATTTTTATGCTGGGGAATCTTATGTGCTAGTTTCAGAGATAATGGATTCATTATGAATATTTTCATGCTAATAAAGGATAAAGAAAATGCAGAGGATTTGTTGTAAATGTTTGGAGAGGAGAAGGGATGGTGCAGAAGAGAAAACCTACTACTATCAAAACTACCTCTGTAAAGATGTGTTTCGAAAAATCTTGAGCAGCCATCCCACATTTTTCCCATTTGATCCCATATAGAAGTTTCACAGTTAGGAACCACTAGTCCTGTGAACATTCATTACTAATTTTCTAATTGAAGCCTTGAAGTTCAGCATAAGAACCAGCCTTGTGAAAAGCAAAGAGAACCCTCTGGGACACTTGCAGTTTTAGTAAGATCCACACTTGCAAATCATTCATTTTCATTTTCTTTCATTCATTTAATTTCTTACATGCTTGTGTATTTGAGTGTATGATGATTTGCCGGAGTCAATAAGACCATAAGTAGAATTAAAGACATAGTTCACATTTGACAGAAAATTATAACATGTTAATCTCCTGGATAGTAAATACCTGTTGTCCCTGTCACTGTGGACATTAAGAAGTAATCAAGAAATTACAAAATGGTAAGGTTTGGCACCTTTGAAAAGAAGTATACTGAACAATTTTTGCTCCAAGAGTTAGGGAAGGAGAGAGGATGTTGAAATAAGTTTTAGTTTTCCTCCTGATTTAGATACAGGAAATGATATTACCACCAGAACACAAATTTATCTCTGAAGTAATGATGTCTAGGCAGGGACAGGGAAAGAGACCATAGGAAAGGGGAAAGGGCTAACTCAGCACATCTATCTCTTTATTTCTGTCCCTTCTTTCATTCCTTCCTCCCTTCTTTCCTTCTTTTATTTTTCTCTTCCTTCCTCCTTCCCTTGCTCCCTCCCTCCCTCCCTCCCTCCCTTCCTTCCTTCCTTCCTTCCTTCCTTCCTTCCTTCCTTCCTTCCTTCCTTCCTTCCTTCCTTCCTTCCTTCCTTCCTTCCTTCCTTCCTTCCTTCCTTCCTTCCTCCCTTCCTCCCTTCCTTCCTTCCTCCCTCCCTCCCTCCCTCCCTCCCTCCCTTCCTTCCTTCCTCCCTCCCTCCCTCCCTCCCTCCCTCCCTCCCTTCCTTCTTTCCTTCCTTCCTTCCTTCCTACCTTCCTCCCTTCCTCCCACCCTCCCTCCCTCCCTTCCTCCCCCTCTCTCTCTTTGTTTCTTTTTTGTTTGTTTGTTTGTTTGTTTCTTCCTTCCTTTCTTCCTTCCTTCCTTCCTTCCTTCCTTCCTTCCTTCCTTCCTTCCTTCCTTCCTTCCTTCCTTCCTTCCTTCCTTCCTTCCTTCCTTCCTTCCTTCCTTCCTTCCTTCCTTCCTCCCTTCCTCCCACCCTCCCTTCCTCCCCCTCTCTCTCTTTGTTTCTTTTTTGTTTGTTTGTTTGTTTGTTTGTTTCTTCCTTCCTTCCTTCCTTCCTTCCTTCCTTCCTTCCTTCCTTCCTTCCTTCCTTCCTTCCTTCCTTCCTTCCTTCCTTCCTTCCTTCCTTCCTTCCTTCCTTCCTTCCTCTGCCTCTGTCTCTATTTCTCTGCCTCTGTCTCTTTGTCTTTCTCTGTCTCTGTCTGTCTCTGTCTGTCTCTGTCTGTCTCTCTATCTCTGTCTCTCTTTCCTTATTCATTTCACTTCTTTTTAGGCAACCTGATGCTCTCTTTTCCCTGGAATCCTACCATAGAGCTGTTGTATTTACTAGGGACACAATATTTGTTCTAGACCTACACATTCTGAACTCCTGAACTCAAATGATCAACCATTCTTAACCTCCACAGTAGCAGGCACAATAAGCATTCGCTATCTGACTCTACTTAATTTAATTATGATGGGAGTGCTGGGAGATAATCTAACTAATACTATACATAGAAAATTTAGCCTAGAACACACATATACAACCAGATTTTCCTCTTTGTAGCTGATTTTTACTGTAGAAATTATAAATATTTCAGATATTGTAGAAAAAGCAATCAACCTGGACTCAAAAATGCCCACTTTGATTTCCATCTCACCTACTTCCATTTTATCCTTGCATAAGTCCCTTTACCCTCTCCAAATCTCAGGACAGTTATTTCTACAATATTGGTATTGAGCCTCTTGATCACTAAGGTCTCTTCCAATTGTAAGATTCAGTGAGTTTTGTGGGAAAAAAAGCTATAGAAACCTAGAGTATATTCTTTATTATCCAACATCCTTCTTTCCTTTTCTCTTTTCTCTTCTGATTTAGACATAAAGGCCAATTCAATAAAATATTAACCTTGATATATTTGGCTTTTCTTTTCTCTGCAATGAACAATGATATTTTTTCTTTTCTTTTTCTTTTTGGCTTAAAAGGACAGAAAACATTGTTATATAGAAGTTGACATACAAGAAATAGAAGGTCAAAATAAGCTTGCCTATCTCAGGTACTATTCCAGCATCCAAAAGCACAGTAAAAATTGGCAGATGAGATTGCTAATTGATGATATAATTTTTTAAGGTTCAGAATGACAAGAGAGGGATTACAGGATTGAAAAAAGGGGTGCATATCATAATTTGTAATGTTAAAAATTTGAACACATAAAGTGACCCTAGAAAGCCAAAAATCTAATCTCATTTTACAGATAAGAAAACAGATGTCCAAAAAGTTAAGTATTTGACCATGGTCACAATAGTAATAAATGACAGAGGTGGATTTTAATACAACTCTTCTTCAAAACCAGTATATTCCTTTACTATACCATTTTCTCCCTGTGAAGGAAGAGGACAAGATCTAAGAATTATTGAACAATGAGCTTGGCTTCAATTTCTGGTAAAATTCTACAACGTATTACAAGAGGAATGATTGGTGAACATCTAGAAAAGAAAATGGTGACCATAAAAACAAACAAAGCTTCAACAAGAAGACTTTATTTCAAATTAACTTTGCTTTCCTTATGACAGTGTTCTTAAATTGCTAGGTATAGTATACTAAGATTTGACCAAAGCATTTGGTAAAAACTCCCATGCTCTTCTTATGGAAAGTATAATATAAGCACTTTTGAAATGGGTTGAATTTCTGACCATTTTTATCCAATGTTAACATTGAATCAGCTATCCAAATAGAATTCTCTGATGATCTGTCCTTATGCCTATTCTGTTAAACAATTTCTTCAGTGCCTTGGATAAAGGAATAAATTATATCCTTCAAAATTTCAGATTTAAGAAAACCAGGAGGGATAAGCAACATATTGGATGACAGAATCAGAATTCTTTTTAAAACTGCATGTTGATGGATTATAGCACTGAACAAAATGTATGAAGACAAAATTTAATGGGAATGATTATAAAATGTTATATTTGTTTGAAATTTAAAACAAAAACTTTCAAAGATATTAGATAGATGGGTAAAATATGAATAGCCAGCAGTTCAGGTTAAAAGATCTGTGATCCTTAGTGGATAAGAAGCTTACTGTGAGTCACAAATACAAAGTGACCACCACAAAGCTAAAAAGATCTTCAATAAAATAGAGAGGCATGATGATAATCCTACTATATCCTGCCATGGTAAGCCCATATATGAAGCTTGTATTCATCCATAAATCTTGGAAATAACATTATATTCCAGACAGTGTCCAGAGATGAGTGACCAGGATTTTGAACAAATTCCATTTTAAATTGTATAATGATTGGTTGAAAGAACTTAGGAAGTTTAACCTTAGGGCACACAGAGGAGGAGGGATCAGATTTTCCATGCAAAACAATCTCAAGATATACAACAAGAAACAATGGATAAAAGATACAAAAAGGGAAAGTAAGGGAACATATGCTAACCAGTAGTGGTATTCAAAACATAATGAGCTGCCTATGGAAATAGTGGCTTATATGTCACTAGATTTCTTTCAACCAAAGGGTAGATAACATATGTCAAGGACATTGTAAAGGAGCTTTTTCATCCAGTATGAGTATGACTAAATGATCTATGAACTTTCCAGCTCACAGATTTTGTTATTCTGCTGCACAGAGTCTTAAAAGAGACATCACAGTTTTCTTCAATTATTTAAAGGACTACCATGTAGAAAGATTAGACATTCTGCTTAACCCCAGAGAGCAGATCTAAAAGCAGTGGATAGAAGCTACAGAGGTGTATTTCAAAATAATGCAAGGGGAAAAATAACAAAAATAACAACTTTTTTGGGACAAAAAAATTTGACAATCTATGCTAGAGAGTGAAAGGGACTGTTTCTAGAAATAATGGATTCTTCTTCTTTAATGATCTTCAAAGAGATACTATCTGTATGACCACAGAAAAGCCATTAAACTTCTATCAGTCTCAGTTTTTTCTCCAAGAAAATGGAAAAAAAATAATAGCACCTAACTTTCACAGTATTGTTTTAAGGGTCAAATGAGAAACCATCTGCTTAGTACTTCATAAAATCTTAAAAATGCTATATACATGTTGGCAATTAATTATTTGATTCTGGATAACCACTTATTGTTAATACTGTTTATGGAATTTATGTTTAGGAATTGCTTTGAAAAGTTGACATTGAAGTAAGTCTTCATATTATAAAATTCTGATTGTCCCATATTCTTCTTTTCTATTTGATAAACTGATTATTCATTTTCCTATTCATGTATTGATTATTAATATACTCCATTTCCCTCTCTAATGTTTTCCATTTTATTCCAGCCCCCTCAGAAGTCACTTTTGCCCTTGATGTTGGGAATGGTCCAATGGAGCTCACAGTTCTCTCTCCAACTCCCCTGAATGACAACCAGTGGCATTATGTCCAGGCTGAGAGAAACCTCAAGCAGACTTTGCTCCAGGTGGATGACCTTCCAGCAAAGATACTGGAGACACAAGAGGATGGGCATTTTCGATTGCAGTTAAATAGTCAATTATTTGTAGGTAGGGTATTTATTTCAATAAGTCTTAAAATATCATATACATAAAATGTTTGACTTCCCAACTTCATAATTGTAACCATTGAGAATTAATGTCCAAATCAGCAGAACAAGAGTCTGCTACTATATGCAACCAAACTTTTTTTTTTAATTTTATAGTATTTTATTTGATCATTTCCATGCATTTTTCATTAAAGACAAAGATCATTTTCTTTTCCTCCCTCCCACCCCCCATGGCCGACGCGCGATTCCACCGGTATCACATGTGTTCTTGACTTGAACCCATTGCCATGTTGTCAGTATCTGCATCAGAGCGTTCGCTCCGAGTCCTTCTTCTGTCATGTCCCCTCAGCCATTGTAGTCAGGCAGTTGCTTTTCCTTGGTGTTTCTACTCCCTCAGTTTGTCCTCTGCTTTTGGATAGTGTTTTTTTCTCCTTGATCCCTGCAGATTGTGCAGGGACATTACACCACCACTAATGGAGAAGTCCATTACGTTCGATGATACCACAGTGTGTTTGTCTCTGTGTACAATGTTCTCCTGGTTCTGCTCCTCTCGCTCTGCATCACTTCCTGGAGGTTGTTCCAGTTCACATGGAAATCCTCCACTTTGTTATTCCTTTGAGCACAATAGTATTCCATCACCAACATATACCACAATTTGTTCAGCCATTCCCCAATTGATGGGCATCCCCTCATTTTCCAATTTTTGGCCACCACAAAGAGCGCAGCTATGAATATTTTTGTACAAGTCTTTTTGTCCATTATCTCTTTGGGGTACAAACCCAGCAGTGCTATGGCTGGATCAAAGGGTAGACATTCTTTTATCGCCCTTTGTGCATAGTTCCAAATTGCCCTCCAGAATGGCTGGATCAGTTCACAACTCCACCAGCAATGAATTAATGTCCCTACTTTGCCACATCCCCTCCAGCATTCATTACTTTCCATAACTGTCATGTTAGCCAATCTGCTAGGTGTGAGGTGATACCTCAGAGTTGTTTTGATTTGCATCTCTCTGATTATAAGAGATGTGGAGCACTTCTTCATGTGCTTATTAATAGTTTTGATTTCTTTATCTGAAAACTGTCTATCCATGTCCCTTGCCCATTTATCAATTGGGGGATGGCTTGATTTTTTGTACAATTGATTTAGCTCTTTATAAATTTGAGTAATTAAACCTTTGTCAGAGGTTTTTATGAAGATTTTTTCCCAACTTGTTGTTTTCCTTCTGATTTTAGTTACATTGCTTTTGTTTGTACAAAAGCCTTTTAATTTGATGTAGTCGAAATTATTTATTTTACATTTTGTGATTCTCTCTATGTCTTGCTTGGTTTTAAAGTCTTTCCCTTCCCAAAGGTCTGACATGTATACTATTCTGTGTTTACCCAATTTACTTATGGTTTCCTTCTTTATGTTTAAGTCTTTCACCCATTTTGAATTTATCTTGGTGTAGGGTGTGAGATGTTGATCAATTCCTAATCTCTCCCACACTGTCTTCCAATTTTCCCAGCAGTTCTTATCAAATAGTGAATTTTTGTCCCAAGACCTGGGATCTTTGGGTTTATCGTATACTATCTGGCTGAGGTCGCTTTCCCCCAGTCTATTCCACTGATCCTCCTTTCTGTCTCTTAGCCAGTACCAAATTGTTTTGATGACTGCTACTTTGTAATATAGTTTGAGGTCTGGGACTGCTAGGCCCCCCTCATTAGTGTTTTTTTTCATTATTTCCCTGGATATCCTTGATCTTTTGTTATTCCAAATGAACTTTGTTATGCTTTTTTCCAAATCAGTAAAGAAATTTTTTGGGAGTTCCATGGGTATGGCACTAAATAGATAAATAAGTTTGGGCAGGATAGTCATTTTTATTATGTTGGCTCGTCCTACCCATGAGCAGTTAATGTTTTTCCAATTGCTCAAGTCTAGTTTTAGTTGTGTGGTGAGTGTTTTGTAGTTGTGTTCATATAGTTCCTGTGTTTGTCTTGGGAGGTAGATTCCTAGGTATTTTATTTTGTCTATGGTGATTTTGAATGGGATTTCTCTTTCTAGTTTTTGCTGCTGAGCTGTGTTGGAGATATATAGAAAAGCTGATGACTTATGTGGGTTTATTTTGTATCCTGCAACTTTGCTAAAGTTGTTGATTATTTCAATTAGCCTTTTGGTTGAGTCTCTAGGATTCTTTAAGTAGACCATCATGTCATCTGCAAAAAGTGATAACTTGGTCTCCTCCTTGCCTATTTTGATGCCTTCAATTTCTTTTTCTTCTCTAATTGCTACTGCTAGTGTTTCTAGTACGATGTCAAATAATAGAGGTGATAATGGGCATCCTTGTTTCACTCCTGATCTTATTGGGAATGCATCTAGTTTATCCCCATTGCAAATGATATTAGCTGATGGTTTTAGATATATACTGTTTATTATTTTTAGGAATGACCCTTCTATTCCTATGCTTTCTAGTGTTTTTAATAGGAATGGGTGTTGTATTTTATCAAAGGCTTTTTCTGCATCTATTGAGATAATCATGTGGTTCTTGTTGGTTTGCTTGTTAATGTGGTCAATTATGTGGATGGTTTTCCTAATATTGAACCAGCTCTGCATCCCTGGTATAAATCCTACTTGATCATGGTGGATGACCCTTCTGATAACTTGCTGAAGTCTTTTTGCTAGTATCCTATTTAAGATTTTTGCATCTATATTCATTAGGGAGATTGGTCTATAGTTTTCTTTCTCTGTTTTTGACCTGCCTGGTTTTGGAATTAGTACCATGTTTGTGTCATAAAAGGAGTTTGGTAGAACTCCCTCTTTGCTTATTATGTCAAATAGTTTGTATAGTATTGGGATTAACTGTTCTCTGAATGTTTGATAGAATTCACTGGTGAATCCATCAGGCCCTGGGGATTTTTTCTTAGGAAGTTCTTTGATGGCTTGGTGGATTTCATTTTCTGATATGGGATTATTTAAGAATTCTATTTCCTCTTCTGTTAGTCTAGGCAGTTTGTATTTTTGTATATATTCATCCATATCACTTAAATTGGTATATTTATTGCCATATAATTGGGCAAAGTAATTTCTAATGATTGCCTTAATTTCCTCTTCCTCAGAGGTGATGTCCCCCTTTTCATCTTTGATGCTGTTAATTTGCTTTTCTTCCTTCCTTTTTTTAATTAGATTGACCAGTACTTTGTCTATTTTGTTTGTTTTTTCAAAGTACCAGCTTCTTGTCTTATTTATTAAATCAATAGTTCTATCACTTTCAATTTTATTAATTTCTCCCTTAATTTTTAGGATTTCTAGTTTGGTTTTCTGCTGGGGGGTTTTAATTTGGTCACTTTCGAGTTTTTTTAATTGCATTTCCAATTGATTGATCTCTGCTCTCCCTAGTTTGTTAATATATGCACTCAGGGATATGAATTTACCTCTGATTACTGCTTTGGCTGCATCCCAAAAGGTTTGAAAGGATGTCTCGCCATTGTCATTTTCCTCGATGAAATTATTAATTGTTTCTATGATTTCTTCTCTAACTAAACGATTTTGGAGTATCATATTGTTTAGTTTCCAATTAGTTTTTGATTTGGTTTTCCATGTACCATTACTGATCGTTATTTTTATTGCCTTGTGGTCTGAAAAGGCTGCATTTATTATTTCTGCTTTTCTGCATTTGTGTGCCATGTTTCTGTGACCTAATGTATGGTCAATCTTTGTGAATGTGCCATGTGGTGCTGAGAAGAAGGTGTATTCCTTTTTATCCCTATTTATTTTTCTCCATATGTCTATTAATTCTAATTTTTCTAAGATTTCGTTCACTTCTTTTACCTCTTTCTTATTTATTTTTTGATTTGATTTATCTAAATTTGATAATGGTTGGTTTAAGTCTCCCACTAATATGGTTTTACTGTCTATTTCTTCCTTCAATTCTCCTAGTTTCTCCATTAGAAATTTGGGTGCTATATTATTTGGTGCATATATGTTGATTAGTGATATTTCCTCATTATCTAAAGTCCCTTTTAACAAAATATAATAACCTTCCCTATCCCTTTTGATCAGGTCTATTTTTGCTTTGGCTTTATCAGATATCATGATTGTCACTCCTGCCTTCTTTCTGTCACTTGAGGCCCAGAAGGTCTTACTCCATCCTTTAATTCTGACTTTGTGGGTGTCTACCCCCCTCATGTGTGTTTCTTGGAGACAACATATGGTAGGGTTTTGGATTCTAATCCATTCTTCTATTTGTTTACATTTTATGGGTGAGTTCATCCCATTCACGTTCAATGTTATGACTGTCACTTGTGGACTCCCTGGCATTTTGATATCCTTCCCTAATTCTAACCTTTCTTCTTCAGCTCTACCTTTTAGTCCAGTGATTTACTTTAAATCAGTCCCCCTTGTATTTCCCTTTCTACCCCCTCCCTTCTAATTCCCTCCCTTATTTTCCCCTGTAGTCTTTTTAAAAATTCCCCCCCCCACCCTCTCCCTCCCTTGTACTGCTTCCCTCCCCACCAGTCTGTTTTTTACCCTTCTACTCCTCTATAGGGCGCAAATCTATTCTCTTCCCCAATGGATTGGATTGTTCTTCCCTCTTTGGGTCAGTTTCAAAGTACATAAGAGTTGAATATTTCCTATCTCCGACCTCTTTACCCTTCCAGTGTATCGATGTTCTCCCCCCTCCCGCCATGAGCTTCTTTGTGACATATAAATTTACCCCCATTTGTTTCTTTTCCCATTTCTTTTAGTCATAACCTCTTTTCTTTTTTAGCTTTAGTCATGTATATATATATATATATATATATATATATACATACACATGTATATGTATTTATGCATGCATATCTCTATATACCTATTTATGTCTTGTCCTTTCATCCTATACAGTTTGTCCCTTCCCTCTGAGTGTAGTTCTTCTAGCTGCTTAGGTGATAGCAACAGTTTTTAAGAGTTGCCAATGACCTCTTTTCTTATAGGGATACACATCATTTTAACTTATTGAGTTTCTTAAAAAAAACCTTTGTTGTTGTTGTTGTTTTTCCCCTCTTTTTTAATTACCTTTTGATGATTCTCTTGAATTCTGTGGTTGGACTTCACATTTTCTGTTCAGGTCTGGTCTTTTATTTATGAATGCTTGGAATTCCTCTGTTGTGTTAAATGACCATACATTCCCCTGTAAGAATATAGTCAGTTTTGATGGGTATTTTATTCTTGGCTGTAGGCCTAGTTCCCTTGCTTTCCGGAATATCATATTCCATGCCTTTCGGTCCTTCAGTGTGGATGCAGACAGATCCTGTGTTATCCTCACCATGTTTCCATGGTATCTGAATGGTTTCTTTTTGGCAGCTTGTAATACCTGTTCTTTTATCTGATTGTTTTTGAATTTGGCTATAACATTTCTTGGTGTTGTCAGTTGGGGATTAAAAACAGGGGGTGATCTGTGGATTCTTTCAATCTCCACTTTCCCCTCTTGTTCTAGGATTTCGGGACAGTTTTCCTGGATAATTTCCTCTAGTATTATGTCCAGGCTTTTTCTTTTGTCGTGGTCTTCTGGTAGTCCAATTATTCTTAAATTGTCTCTTCTTGAACGATTTTCTAAATCGTCTGTTTTGTGAATGAGATGCTTCACATTTTCCTCAATTTTTTCATTCTTTTTGTTTTGTCTTATAGTGTCCTGCTGCCTTGTGAGGTCACTTGATTCTAGTTGTTTTACTCGGGTTCTTAAGGATTGGATTTCATCTTTGGCTTTTTGGTCGTCTTTTTCCTTCTGGTCTGAGTTTCTTTGAAGATTGTCTTTCATCCTCTTTATCTCGTCTTTCATCTCCTTTGCTTCATCTTTCATCTCCTTTGCCTCATTTTCCAGCTGGATGATATTGGCTTTCAGGACACTATTTTCTTGTTTTAGTTCAAGTGCCTCTGTTTCCAGATGACTTATCTTAATTTTTAAGTTCTTTTCCCAATTGTCTTCAGCCTCTCTTAGCTGTGTTTTGAGTTCTTCCACAGCCTGTATCCAATTCGCTGGGATTTCTGGTTTATCGTTTGCTGATCTCTCCCCCTCTGTTCCATTTGGTGAGTAGTAGCTGTCTATTGTAGTTTCTTTCTTCTGTTTCTGTTGTTTGTTCAAATTCACCCCTTCTTTCCTCCCTGTATTTGTCTGTGCTCTTGTTCCTCTCATTTTTTTGTTTTTTAGGGACTTCTATCAGTCTCCCCTCTTGGAGCTTTAACAGAGGATCTCTTGGTGTAATCTCTGAGGGAGGGTTGTTGGGGGTTTGAGCTTTCCTGTCCTCTGGAGGCTTTTGATTGGCTTAAAGTTCAGCAGTCAGTGAGGATGGATGGGGAGCCTGGGCTTCCCTGTGTTCTGGAGACTTTTGATGGGATTGAGTTCAGCTTATTTGGGATGGGTTTATTCTGAGTTTTAAACTTCCTGGACGGCTGGAGCAGATGTGGAGGATCTCTAAAGCTCCAGCCAGGCTGCCAGGTCTATGCTCCTTCTAGGCTGCCATCTTGACTTCGCCTCTAGGTTTCTGTTTTTTCAGAAGACCCAGCTCTCTAAGGGGGGAGGGGTTGTGGCTTGCCTGGACTCTGAGGGCTCCTGATGAGATTAGGTTCAGGTGGTGTGGGCCGAAAGATCCCAGAGCCAAAAAAGGGAAGGGAAAAAAAAAAAAGCAGCCACCTCCTCTTCCACTGCCTGTGTTGAGTGCCCAGAGACTGGCCGAGTTACTTTCAAGGAAAGCTCTTTGGAGCAACCCCTTTGCCAGCCCTGAGTTTTCTGTCCTTTCAGTAGCTCTGAGGGCTCCTGATGGGATTAGGTTCAGCTGGTTCTTTCAGAAGACCCTGCTCTCTAAGGGGGGAGGGGTCGTGGCTTGCCTGGACTCTAATGGCTCCTGATGGGATTAGGTTCAGGTAGTGTGGGCCAAATGATCCCGGAGCCAAAAAAAAAGAAGAAAGAGAAAAGCAGCAACCTCCTCTTCCACAGTCTGTGTTGAATGCCCGGAAACTGGCCCGGGTTACTTTCAAGGCAAGCTCCCCGGAGCACCCCCCTTGCCAGCCCTGAGTTCTCCGTCCTCTCAGCAGCTCTAAGGGCTCCTGATGGGATTAGGTTCAACTGGTTCTTTCAGAAGACCCTGCTCTCTAAGGGGGGAGGGGTCCTGGCTTGCCTGGACTCTGATGGCTCCTGATGGGATTAGGTTCAGGTAGTGTGGGCTGAATGATCCCGGAGCCAAAAAAAAGAAGAAAGAGAAAAGCAGCAACCTCCTCTTCCTCAGTCTGTGTTGAGTGCCCAGAAACTGGCCCGGGTTACTTTCAAGGTAGGCTCTTCGGAGCACCCCCCTTTGCCAGCCCTGAGCCCTCTGTCCTTTCAGTAGCTCTGAGGGCTCCCAATGGGATTGGGCTCAGCTGGTGCCCCGAAGCTGGGACCTCCCCCGAGACCCAGAGGGAAGAACCCAGCCAGGGGGCCACAGGCTTCCCCCTTCTCTCTATGCTTCCCTGCCGTCTGTGTTGGGCGCTCTGGAGACTGGCTCGGGTTGCTTTCAAGGTGAGTCCTCAGAGCCCTGAGGTTCCCGCTGCTGCCTTGGGCTCAGCACTCTGGGTTGGGGGGGATGGGTCCTGGGACCTTCTTTCTGTCTACCCCTTAGATCTGAGTGATCTAGGGTTCTGGCTTTTGGGGTGCGGTACCTTTTGATCCAGGTCCAGGAGGAGGTTTCCCCAGGTCTATCCTGTTGTTCAGCTTGAATTTCGGTGGCCTAGGAGCACTTTGTTTGCAATCGGTAGGGAAGAGTTTCGGAGGTCTGAACTTTCGCTGCTTCTACACCGCCATCTTGACCGGAAATCGAAAAAATATGCAACCAAACTTCAAAGCATTTAAAAAAATAAATTATGAAATAATCCAGTTCACTTTCCCTATCTTTCACTTCCCCTATCCAAGTATCTTAGTGCATTATCTAATTCTGACCCAAACTCAGGAAGCATTTAACAATATTGTGAAGTTAGTAAAGTGTACGTTCAGAATCCTAAGGCTTTTCTTATACTCATCCTGAGTCTTTTTCATCATTCTTTGCTACCTAAACTTCCCTGCAGGAAAGGATATAGTTATTTATTTATTCTCATCTCTATATAACTAACTTAAGTGAATGTGTTACTTCTACCTAAGGTATCTGTCTTTTTAATTTTTCTTCTTTAATTATGGGGATATGGTAGATAAAGCTTCTTGTATGAAGGTTCAATGGTCCAGTAAAGGAGCAAAATTTTGGCTTCCTTGCCACCAGATGTCTAAAAGTCAGCTTCTGTGAGAGTTAGTAACTGAATATTTTCCCCCAGTATTCCCACTGCCCTATGGGAATGCATTTCTACTCTTACTTATTGCTGTGCTTTTTGAAGTGGTAGAGAGGAACATTGTTTACTTTGGATTGTGTTCTTTTTTAAATTTAGGAATTGTATCATTTTATTTTTTAAAAACCCTTACCTTCTGTCTTGGAATCAATACTGTGTATTGGTTCCCAGGCAGAAGAGTGGTAAGGGCTGTTACAAGGGAATCACTTTAAAAGACTGATATATATTAATTTAAGGTCGCCAAGGAATCAGCTATGTAATTCCTAAATGAAAAACTCAAGTCAGCCGTCAGCCTTTTTTGGAGTTTAATTACAATAGGAGCAAGAAAGGAATTAGAGATATAGAGAGAGAGAGAAAGGGGAGAGAAGGGAATAGGGCTTAAATACCCCTTCTGTTTAGGCTGGGCCAAAAGGCCCAAGCCCTTAGATAGCTGGGGCAAAGAAAAGAGATCAGTCCCTTTCACTCACGTGTCCAAAATGGAGAAACAGTCTCAGAGGCCCCCACCTTCAGCTTCCTTCAGAGCAAGCTTCCTCAGAGCCCAGGAACCACACCGACCAAAAACTCAATCCTCTCTCCTTCAGTCTCAGACCCTCCTATCTTTAAGGACACCATCCAAGTTGCCTCCCCTCAGTCCTCACATCTACCAATCACTCTTCATCAATTTCCCTGTCAATGGAGGCTCTCGCTTAACCCAGGACCGCCCAGAGGTTTCTGGCTTTTGCACATGTCTGTTGAAGGTCATATTTTCAAATGATTAAATCTATACTCCTTTGCTACAGCCCTTTCTAAATCCTGTTAACTTGAGTATGGTAGAGATTGGAATAATTAAATTTTGATCTAGGCTGCAGCCCTTACTCAATCCTATTAGGACTGAATAGGGTGGAGTATCTCCATTGTATCAATTCTAAAATCAATCAAGACTCAAAGAAATTCCTGTTCTATGCTCAAGCATAGGTCAAAGTCCTTTCCATTGTTCAGCAAAGGGTTTCTGTCCTAAAGTAATCTTAAGAAGGGAAGAGAAGGAACCTCCCATGCCAATGGAGTTCCCATTCCAATAGACTATCAGTAAGAAATTTTCCAAGTATGAAATATCCCAATGGTGAAATTTTCAACAATTATAAGTCTAAGGAAATTTGAGGTTTACAATCCCCCCTGATGATCATTGGGAGACTAGTCTCCCCATTGATCATTTAACATAATCATTTTGTAGTTCTAAATTCACTTCTAACTAAAGATATACACAATATTCAATTTTCTAAGAGAAATTAGAATAGTGAGAGAGGAAATAGAAAAGAAAAGAAAGCAAAACCAATGTTTGCTAGGCGCATTGACAGAAAGCCAAATTAGGGGCAGTCCCTTTTGGCATAAATGTTACAATAAATGTTCAATCAAAAGTTCAGTCCAATCAATCACATCCAAAGTTCATTCTTGATCTTCTTGATGAAGTGTAGGTTTTTGGCATCTTTCTGCAACAGTTCATTCTCTGGATATAAAAGTTTCAAGCTTCTTTCTTGAAGATCTTTTCTTGAACAAAATCAAAATCTTTGAAATTTTTATAAAAGTAAAATCTTAAACAAAAGTCTTGGATTTTTATAAAAATAAAATCTCAAACAAAAAAAATTCAAAAATTCTTAGATTTTAAATTAAAATACAATCCCCTCTGAAGTAAGTATTAAAAAAAAATATCAAGTTAAGCTCAGAATGCAATGTTCAGGTATGGGGTTGTATGTGTCAATTATCAAAAAAATAGAAAAATAATCAAAAACATAAGAAAATTTCAAAATAGACCTTGTATAGGTCCAGTTTAAAGTAATTTCTATCCCACAAGTATGTAGGACAGAATGCAGTAATATTTCACTTAGCCATTTGTAGCCAAGACTACAGGAAGTTGCCATAATATAAGAAGAAAAGAATTAGAATTCTATTTTGATGGGGAAATGTCATTCCCTTGTCTGATTTTTTTTTCCTTCAGAGATATAGGGAGCCAGCATGATAGTCAAGCTTTGTACTTGTTTGAGTACTTCGAAAGGAGTGTAGATACAAGGAAGTCCTACGACTTAAACATAAGTTAAGCGTCGCAACCTTGAGTCTCACTTTAATATTTCATGTGTGCTCTATTGGCACTATTCAGGTTTAGTCTGTGCTCCTTGTTTTTATCCCTTTTCCTGGAATCAGACACAAACATTAATCACAGTCCTATAATATTTTATCAATAAATGGCAGGTTCCCATAGTTTAAAGCTTTTAGGCATATATTGATATTATAGCAAGAGTATATATATTAACTTGTATTACTGCAGGGAAAAAAATAATATTAATATTAATTATGTGTACCTTCAGTACAAAAAAATGAGAAAAAAATCAAATATTCTGATCAAAAAATAAAAAGAAATAAGAAAAAATAAGGAAAAAAAATCAGTAATTCAATATATTCTTGAAAAAAAAACATCCATTTGTCTATGGATTATTATCTCCAATTCATATGATAAGATAGAGTCACAATTCATATGATAGGATAGAGTCAATCAGTCTCAGCAGAAGATGCTTTCTTCACATGTGAGCAGTGAATCCAAGAGTCTCTTTCTCCAATCTTTATAGATGTTGGAGTAGTTAATAATATTTGGAATGGTCCTTCCCATGAAGGTTGAGTTGCTCCAGTTCGCTTGAAATTCTTGATATAAACTTTATCTCCTGGGTTCAGGTCATGCAGAGAAAAGTCTAATGGTCCAGCTTGTACTGCAGCTCCGGATTCATGAAGTTCACGTAGTTTGTGCTGTAACTCCTGTATATAGGAAGCAATAGTAATATCTCCCCCTAATAGCGATGTATAAGCCGGGGAGAAAGGCTTAGCCTGTATAGGCGGATGTCCAAAAAGCATCTCAAATGGTGAAATATGTAAGTCTCCTCTAGGCCTGCTTCTAAGATAAAATAGGGCCAGAGGGAGAATTTCAGGCCATTTTAAATGGGTCTCAGTGCATAATTTGCCAATCATAGTCTTAAGTTCTTTATTCATCCTTCCTACTATTTGGAGAGGAGAGAAAAAAAAACTGAAAAAGGTTAATTAATATCAACAAAATCAATACAATCTAAGAAGAATCATCTTTATTATACTGGGAAGTTCCCTGGGCACCCTCCTGAAGGGCACCTCTCTGAGGATCATTAGCACCTCGAGTAATTTTTGGACGAGCGCCATTTCTCATATATTGTTGAGTATTATCATTAAAATTTTCTTCAATTTGAGCATTGTCATTAAATTCCCAATTCCTATTTCTATAATTCTGGTTTCTAAAGTTCTTATTTCTATATTCATTATAGTTATTTCCATAGTCATTATTATAATTTCTAGAATTCTGGTTTCTATAACCATTATCATAATTTCTATAGTTATTATTTCTAAAACCATTATTAAACTGTGTATTCCTTCCAAACATCTTAAGAAAGGTTCTACATTCCATCATTTTGTGGCCCTTCTTCTCACAGAAGTGGCAAGTAATGGATTGATAATTGGATTTCTGGAGAGGGGCAATTGTCGTTGGTTCATTATCATGCCCACTTTCTAATTTAGTTATCCTATCTATTACACATCTCATTTTTTTCTTCATTTCCTCCATGTCATCATTATTCTCTTTCTCCTTTTCTTCGTTTCCCTTAAAAACATATATAGCTGTTTTTCGCAATTCTTCAAGGTCCATATCTGACCATCTTGGGCATTGTGTTTTAAAATAATTTTTAATTACTTTGCAAGAATTGTTTACAAAGATTCTTCTAACTTGTCTTAAACTATTCTCTTTATTTAAGTCCCAATCTAAGTATCTGTCCCCAAACTCGATAATTCTGTCCATAAATCTGGAGGGTGTTTCGTTTTCCTTTTGCTTAATTTTTTCCAGTTCCATCCACTTATCTGTACTGTCCGCACATTCCTTCATGGCCGTGAGGATGGCCTCTCTACAACGGTATAGTTGTAGATAGTCCTCAGGATTATTATAGTCCCATTCGGGATCCTGAGATGGCCAATGTGCTGCATTACGCCCCCGGGTTTTGTTGACATGAGCAATTATTTTATTTTTTTCACGTTCACTTAAAAAAGCCTGTAGTAAGCTCTCAACGTCCTTGTAAGACGGGTTATACTGAAAAAATATGTCTCCCATCTTTTTTGTTACTAGAAAAGGATCTTGTTCATATGTGGGGATATTTCGTGTAAATTCATTTATTTCTTGGGGAGTAAACGGTATCCTATGTCTTAAAGTCACCACATCCCCATTTCGTCCTATTTCAGGTACTTCTCTTAGAGGAAACAGGCCTCTAGTTGAATTTTGCACCTGTGGGTCAGTTTGACAAGGACAGGTTTCTCTAGGAGGACAAGATCTCCCTTGCATTGGAATTTGGTTTTCTGTAGGAGAAGGAACATGAGAAGCTGGGATTGCAGGGGAAGGGTTTTGGGGATTAAATTCAGACAAGATTTGCACTGCACGAGAGAAGCAGTCTGTTAACTGGGCTATAGGGAAGGTGTTTTCCATCTCTATTTCAGGGAAGGAAATTTCCTCATTCAAAGGTTCAGAAACAGGTCTGTTTCTGGTAGAGTGGGTGTTTGCCCATTGATCCTGTAAGAAACATTTTAGATCTTCTAATTGGGCTTGCATTTTTTCCTCAATTTTTCCTATTTTATCTTCCATATCTCCCATTTTATCCTCAATATTTCCTATTTTATTCTCAATATTTCCTATTTTATCCTCAAGTTTTTCTATTTTATTCTCAATATTTCCTATTTTATCCTCAATTTTTTCTATTGTATCCTCAATTTTTTCTATTGTATCCTCAATTTTTTCTATTTTATCCTCAATATTTTCTATTTTATCCTCAATATTTTCTATTTTATCCTCATTTTTTTCTATTTTATCCTCAACATTTTCTATTTTATCCTCAATATTTTCTATTTTATCCTCATTTTGTTTTATTTTATCCTCATTTTGTTTTATTTTATCCTCATTTTGTTTTATTTTATCCTCAATATTTTTTATTTTTTCATCTCTAAATATAGTATTGAGGAGTACAAAAATGACAGTACCTATTAATATAAAAATTTGGAGGTATCCTTCATTCCTCAATGCCCCTACTTCTTCAGCTGCCATATAATTGTCAAAGAATGTAGTACTCATTTTTATATGTATATTTTGTAATTTCACAAAACACGTGGGGAGCAGGGCAAAGCAACAAACTTTCCACAGGGTTTTTTTTTTTCCAGGAAGTTGTTCCTTAAGGGAAAGGATATTTAGAAACAGTTCTTCCAGCCAGGACTTTAGAGTCCTGTTGCTGAGATTTAAAAACAGCTGTTTTCTGTCTATCAGAGTCACACAGCTGGGAAGTATCTGAGGTCCGATTTGAACCCAGGACCTTCTGCCTCTAGGGCTGGCTCTCAATCCGCTGAGCTACCCAGCTGTCCCTTAAGATTAAAGGGAAGAATCCTTTCTAAATCCTGTTAACTTGAGTATGGTAGAGATTGGAATAATTAAATTTTGATCTAGGCTGCAGCCCTTACTCAATCCTATTAGGACTGAATAGGGTGGAGTATCTCCATTGTATCAATTCTAAAATCAATCAAGACTCAAAGAAATTCCTGTTCTATGCTCAAGCATAGGTCAAAGTCCTTTCCATTGTTCAGCAAAGGGTTTCTGTCCTAAAGTAATCTTAAGAAGGGAAGAGAAGGAACCTCCCATGCCAATGGAGTTCCCATTCCAATAGACTATCAGTAAGAAATTTTCCAAGTATGAAATATCCCAATGGTGAAATTTTCAACAATTATAAGTCTAAGGAAATTTGAGGTTTACAGGGCTAGGCAATGGTCATTAAGTTACTTGCCCAGGGTCACACAGCTAGGAAGTGTCTGAAGTCAAATATGAACCCAGGACCTCCCATCTCTAAACCTGGTTCTCAATTCACTGAGCTACCCAGTTGTCCCCAGGAATTGTATCCTTTTTAAATGTTATGCTATACTTTATGGGCCACACCTATGGGTCTCATCTGACTTAAAATCTGATCTTGAATCCCTAGACTAATTTGATCAAATCTTGGCCCAGATTACACAGTGAAATGCTGTGTACCCAATCAACCTTTTATCTATAGTTCTATATTTCTCCTACCTTTTTTAGCTAAACTTCTTAAAAAGACTATTTACAAAAAAGGTCAAAACTTTCCTTTCACTCTCTTTTTAACCCCTTACATTCCAGATTTCAATCTCATGATTCCACTGAAACTCTTATCTCCCAAGTTATCAGTGATCCATTAGAGGCTAAATTGAATGTCTTTTTTTCCCAGTCCTCCCTCTCTTTGGCCTCTCTGCAGCCCTTGACACCATCCTTCTCCCTCTCTTTCTTTGTACTCTTTTCTCTCTAGGTTTTTTAGGATATAATTCTATCCTGATTTTCCTCCTATTCTAACTACTCTTATTCAGTTTCTCTTGTTAGATCTTCATCCAGATCATATCTTTTAACTGTAGGTATTTCACAGGATTCTGTCTTAGGGTCTCTCCTTTCTTCCCTTCTCTTTCACTGAATGTTCAGCGCCCCTAGATTTAATTACCAGTGATATCTTCATGATTCTCAGACCTATCCTGCCTTAGCCTCCCTGCTGACCTGAAATCTCACAACTCCACTGCCTTTCAGACATCTCTAATTGGATACCTCATAGACACTTTAAACTCAATATGTCCAAAATTAAACTCATTTTCTTTTCAACTAAATCCTCTCCCCTCTTCCTAAATTCCCTCTTACTGTCGAGGGCAATGTCGTCGTCCCCATCACCTAGACTCATGTGTCAGCTCATCACTCATTCTCACTTTCTCAGGATCTCATGCCCCACCTCCCCCATCGCCAATCTATTGACAGGGCTTGTCAGTTTCACCGTGTTGATATCTCCTGAATATCTTTTCTGGCATTGTCAGTGCTCAAGTCAGTGCCTGAACTATGGCAAGAGCCAGCGGGCACTTCTGGCTGCCTCAAGTCTCTACCCATTCCAATCTATCCCCATTCAGTCACTAAAGTGATTGAGCTAAAGCACAGGTATGAGCCTGTCACAGCCCCTACTTGAAAAGCTCCAGAGGCTCTTAATTATATCCAGAATTAAGTATAAAATTCTGTTTCCCACATTCAAGGCTCTCCATAACCTAGGCCTTTCCTAGCATATTCTTCCTATGCTCATACCCCACCACACACTCTAATCCAATGACACTGACCTCCTTGCTATTACATGAATTTTATATATGTATTTATATATATGTATATATACATATATATAGCGTGTGAATATATGTATGCATATGTGTGTATATATATACTTACACACATATAAATGTTTGTATGTAACAATGTTTCTACATAATTTATCATATATAATACATATATGTGTATATGTATAAACATATCTATACCTTTATGACTTGTTTGTACATATTTGCTATCTTTTTGTCTCCATTTTGGTTTCTAACTTTTTAAGGGCAGGGACGATTTTTCCATCTTTTAAAAAATAAAACCTTAACCTTCAGCCTTAGGATCAATACTGTGAATTGGATCCAAAAAGCCACGACCTCCCATCTCTAGGCCTGGCTAGCAATCCAGTGAGCCACTTAGCTCCCTCCTTTTTGCATCTTTTTCAGTCTCCATTGCATAGTACAGTTTGTGGTATATAGGAAAGCCTTAATAAATATTTATCAATAGCCTTACAGTCAAGGAAATTTCTGATAACAGTGAGAATGTAGGGGATCTATTGTTTGAAACAATGTACAAATAGGCAACCACTGGTCTTACTGGTAATAATATTACAATGCAAAAAAAAAAAAACAAAAAACTCTCCACTGCCTTGTTTTGATAAGGAGGATGTCATTTTCCCAACTCTGTATTAACCTTTCAAAGCCTTACCTAACTTGTTCTGCCTCTCTGTATTACTATTTATTTTAAGTTTTTACCATGAAGTTTTTAATTTTTTGCTAGTTTTAGTGGTGGTGGTGGTAATGAGGGAAAATAGTCAGATTTTAGAAGGTGCTGATTCTTTATTGACCATATTTTGACTGCTAAGTTAATATATTTATTTGACTGTTTTTCAGATAGTAATAAAATATCCTAAATAGAAAACTAGGCTAGGCAAATCATACTGCATCTTGAATGAAAGTATTTGGAAGTTCTTTAAGCAGCTTCTTTCTAAATGTTTTAATAAAATTCTTAAGTGTAAGGTGAAAATTTAAGCCTTGGAGATAAGGTAAACATTATCACAATCAAAAGATAGACTTTAGAGAAAATCTGAATTTCTAATGCTTAATAAAGACTAGAAAATAAAGACAAGCATTTACCAGCCTACTCAGATAAAAAAAAACAAAAACACACAGACTTCTGCCCCCACACGAACTTATACTAGTAATGATTAAATGCAATCCCTTAGGAATCAATGTTCTCTCATGCCTTCTGGACCTTTCACTCCTCAAGACTGCTTCAGTGCTGTATTTTATATCTAAATTAAATCATTTGTAAAGAACATACCAGCTGAAAGAAAAGGAGTAATAAAATATGAGAATGTCATATTTTCCCAAAGTTAAACCATATTTATCTCTTCATCTGTTACATTTTGCATATCTAACATAAGCTCAGATGAAAGTGATTAAAAGGCCGTTATGATTACAAGGTATTTTCTTAATTAATAACTCATATAAGTAACAGATCTTGCTGTTAAAAATGCATTTTTAAAAATTATGTGGCTATTTTATTCTATTTAAGCAGAGTACTTCATTTCTCTCAAGAAGCATACTAGTCATCAAGATTTAATATCTTTTTCAGTAGAATCAATTCAAGTATTTTGCAATTTTCATAAATTATATTTTATGTCAAAACTTAATTTACCTTCAACCAGTATGTATGGATCCTTCTACCTGAATGGAAGTATATAAATGCAATCAAACTTTCTAAAAATATCATTTCATACAAATTCTGTAGAACTGTGAAATTATCATATGTCCTGGATCTCTGTTAAACTTTTTTTTTCCCTTCTAGTCAGAAGGGGAAAAGAGAAAGCTATGTTTCATGGTGTTTCTCTGCAGAAATTTTAGGTGAAATAGAACAAAAATTCAAGGAAATTTTAGTGTAGTTAATGGCCTTAGAATATATCTTGTTGGAATCACAGTCAAGGTCACATGGTGCCTGCTGTTCTTATAATTAGGAACATGTCATCTTAGCTGTTTCTCAGATTGATATATACACACCTCTCACAGAAATCAGTCTAGTCTATAAAATAATTTTAATTTGATGGCAGTCATTGTAATCTTTAGTAAATGAAAGGTTGCTCCATATAACTTCTAGGAATCTGACAGCAAGTTTAATTCCTAAACATAAGTAAACTGGATTTTATTTACAATTCTCAAGGTTTCTTCTTAGAGAGGAAAACAAAATGAGGTAGTATTGTGCTTTCCCTTTGTAGACAATAGGTTGGAAAACTTGAAGACACTAGTCTTTTATGTCCTCGATTCAGGAAACCTACTATCTTCACAAAGTTGTGCTACAAAATGGGAAGAAAAGCTAAATATAGCATTATACAATCCTGCAAAGAATGCAGAGTGGAACTATTTAGCTATGGTTTTTGTTGTTATATGTTGATGGTGGTGGTAGTACTGTTGGATGTGAAAGTGCTGAGGGCAATGGGCATGGTGGTGATAATACTAGTGTTTTGATCTTGATAGTACTGATGATGATAATGATGATTTTGATGATGAGGATGGTCATGATTATGATAATGATTCAACATCTTAATCTAAGCCTCATGTCTACAGTAATTCAACTAACATACTTTATTTGATGTTCTCCATGAATGATGTTGTCTCCTCTTTTCATGACTTTGTGGAGACTATCTCTCATTCCTGACTCTTTCCATTCTTTCCTCTACCTCTTAAAAGCCTAAGTTTTCCTCAGTGGGAGAAACTTAATGAAGGTAATCATGACACTCCCAGAACCTTTTTATGCAAAGTTTCTCAGAGTTCATGACTAGCAATCCTATTGGTAGTTTCTAGGGATTTAAAAATTATTATTATCACATCATAAAACTTGAGAGGAGGTAGAAATCCCTGAATTAACCAGATGCCTATTAATAACATAGCAAAGCATGAAAAACATCACTGTTTTGTTCCTATTCCCAATTGAATATAACCTACCATTGTGGGAGTAATATTGGCATGCTTCCTTACCTCTCAATATAGATAGGTCTCCCTCAAATCATATGTTAGCTCTTCTAACATATTTGCATATTTAGAAAACAGATGAATTGAGAGATATTTGCAAAGTATCGCAATAATGTTGTGAGTTTTGCTTCCACCTAATTTAGTTTCCCTATTTCCTTCTCTGTTTCAGTGAGTTATTTATTTTAGTCTCAGATTATCTGGTTTGTCTACTATATTCAAAGTAAATTTTGTTTTATTATCAATAACTTTCAGTTACATAAGAGTTCAAAATATAGCATCATTAATAATAAAATTTGGAAGTTAATAATAAAATTTGTAGATCATCTGGTTTAATCTCCTACTTTCAGGTAGGTATGGCCTTATAGTCATATAAATGAGGCAACTCAGAGAGATTTTCATTTGCCCAAAGTTCTTACAGTTAAAACAGTTCAAAGGGAGGAATGGAAAGTATTATCTCCTTTTATCACAATATTTTTTTCACTATACTATGCTGCTATTGAATTTTTCCAACAATCAAAACAAACCCCAAAAATACAAAGTATAATCAATCTGGCTCAGAACCTACTCTTTGCTTGTGAAAATATTTAAAACACTTAGAAATTTTATTCGTTTTAATTTTTTCAAGAGTATCCTCCCTTTGTAACCTATTATAGTAGTTCATTATTCCCCTCTGATGGTCCACCAACTCTATTTCTTTTCAAATTGACTTCTTTCTAACTTTAAGTTCCTTCTTCTTTTGTGCTTCCTCAAAATATCAGCTCATAACCAAGATTAGGGAAATTATAGATCTAGAAGTAGCTGAGTATTCAAAAGACCATCTACTCTTTCCCCATCATTCTATAACTAACAAAACAGTGATTCAGAATGGTTAAGCTATTTAGCATAGTCACACAGACAGGAAGTAGAATTCAGATCCAGAGGCAATATTTGAATCCGTGCCATCTTCCTCCAAAGTCCAGGCTCTTTCCACTGAATCTTAATGTCTTTGAATAGTGAATTTTCTTTTTTGCCTTTGTCAAAATCTACCTTTAGTCAGTCTGCCTTTCAGAATGGAAATTACAAGATGACATTATTTTCTTTTTTAGGCCAGGTCAAGTGTTCCTGAGAGTTTGTCCTCCCTCATAAACTCAGCATAATCAATCAAGTAACATTAATTTTCTCCTTACTGTCAATGTGGAAGCTCCCTGAGTTTTTTTGGGGGATCTATTTTGTGGCACTTTAGGCCTTTCTTTTTATCCTCAGGACTTTAAAATGACAGATACTTATTGCCTGTAAAATATCTGCTGGCTGTCTAACTGGCATATGTCATGATGCTATATACTTCCATGGAGAAGACACTAAAAAATGAGGAAGGGACCCACTATGTCTTGCCTCAAATGCCTATCAAAGGAAGCCAGGAATATAGGAAGATAGAGTATGGGGGCTGAGGGGAAATCAAAGAAACCCTGAATGCTGTAATTTAGAAGCTGCATTGAGAAGCACCAATATGCTATTTTCCTTTCCTAAAGACAGGATGCCATTAAATTAATTTGATCTTGAAATCCATCATGGATACTCAGGCAGCAAAGAAGTCCCAAAATGAAAAATAGGACAATGGGGAGAGACCCATTGATTTTGAAATTTTGCTTCCAGTTCAATGGAATTATTGTGATGTCAACCTGGAGTCTATGGGGCTTGTATAAGAAGCTGATGTTTATATGTGAAGGGTGTGAAAATTCTTGAGAACAGAAACAGATGAGGAAAATGTAATCTGACTATTCAACCAAGTGTTATTGGCAATTTTTTGCAATGTTCTCATTTTGTTAGCACATTTAAAATTGGCACAGGAGTAAAAGACATTAACTTTATTTATTTATTTATTTATTTGTTTGTTTTGCTTAAAACCTTACCTTCTATCTTGGATTGGCTCTAAGGCAAAAGAGTGGTAAGGGCTAGGCAATGGAGGTTAAGTGACTTGCCCAGGGTCACAAAGCTAAAAAGTGTCTCAGGTCACATTTGAACCCAGGACCTCCTATCTCTACGTCTGACTCTCAATCCACTGAGCCAACCAGCTGCCCCCAAAGAGGGTAACTTTAAAGATACTTAGTTGATGTGATTTAACACAAAGGGATGTCAGATTAGGTGATACCCACTTTAAAACTCAGTGTACCCCATTTCCTAATACAAAGAGGCAGCCAGTCCCTCCTGATATTGTAGTGAGCTCCTAATAGTAGTAACTGAACACAAACTACATATTGCAGGCCATTTACAATGGGAAATTATGTGTACTTAACCTGTCCTGTGGGATTATAGCAAGCTTCTTTGTCTGGCTGGGATCAAATGTGCTATTTAAAAGATGCTATAGATCCATGCAACAATCCCACTAGTCTGAAGCCTGAAACACTCATGGTTAAAGATCCCATTCCACAAATATAAGAGAAAACTACGCAGACTAGTAGCAGGGCTGGAGGAAGGAGAAGGGGAGAGTGTCGTCTTTATCATTAGCCTGGGTACAGCATTATTCTAGACATGACCTTAAGACATAAATGATTTCTGATGCTGCGTATCCTAATTACTGAATTCTATGAAATTGCAGCCATTTAACTTTATTGTTATTTTACTACCTCAGATAGCTTAAAATATCGCCTTCCTGACCTGTGCCATGACAGCTCCAGCAACAGAAGTGATAAGACAAAATGGCAAAAAGGGCGGCTCTTTATTATTTTATTGATGTTTATTTTTTTCTATCACAATACTTTCATGATATAGACCCCACAGCAGGCACAGTTAAACGTGCCCTCCTAACATACCAAACCACCACCACATCCCCCTAAAAAAGGAAAATGAAGCAAAACTAACCAGTATAATAACCTCATCTGGCACTGTCCCCTTGAAACTGAGATTATGGATGTATAACTCATCTGTTCTTTGGGTACAAGACTGATTAGTGCTTTCTTCATCAGCAGCTTTTTGGGAAATTTTTGTTTTATTTTTTCCCCTCTTGTGATGCATTTTATCCAGTGTGCATGTGTGCAGGTATGTATGTGTGTGTTTATACACAGAAATAAATACACATACATATATTTTAAGAGAATTTTTTTTTTACCTTTTCTCACTCTTTAAAACATATACAAAATGAACCCACTTTGAATCAAAAGTCTTAGTGTCTTGCTAAGGGTAACTGATTTACATAGAAAAGCTTTGTTATTCATTTGCAATTAAATGGCATAGCCAGTTTCAAGAACCAGGATAAAAGCAGACTGTGGCAATTATTCATATTTTTAAAAAAAAGCCCAACTAGGACTTACCCCTTTCTCTAATGATGGCCGTCATGGAATTCCACTAGTGTGAGCATCCAAAATGCCACATCAGGACAATAATGAGCAATCAGGAAACATTTAAAAAAGTATTACTGAGTTCAATAGTTAGATTTAACCCTAGACATTCACAGGAATTCTATTACAAATAATGTTTTGTCTTTAATCTTCCTGTTACTGAAGAAGTCTTTCAGGGATACTTTGAATCATCCAAATTCTGTCCCACCACTTTATATTGCTTCATATTGGAAATTCAACTCATTGCTACTATGGCCTTATATGGACTTCTTCCACACTTCTGCCTGTGCTCTGACCATCATAACCATTCTACCTCCACCAGAACTTTGAATTCTGATCTTGGGGTACCAAGGTATGACAGTTGAGTCATGCCTTATTTTGCCTAGAGCTGGACCTCCACATCATTTCCCATTCATCTCAACTCACTTTTCTAGGGCACTTTTATATGTTTCTTTTATTAGAAACTAAAGGGAAGATCTTCCTTACTTATATTTATATTCCAAGTGTTTAATACAGTGACTAGCAAACAGCAAATACTTAATATTTTGTTTCTATTACATGTGTTTACAGGATTCCTCAATATATTTTGGGAAAAGATAAAAACAAAACAACTTAAAATTAAAATCAAGAGAATCCTTTATGCGTAATAAATGTCACAAAATGATACAGATAATAAAAGGAGAATTTGGATAGTATTGCATGTCAAAGAACAGAGATAGCATTCCCTTGGTTATGGTGTGAGGTTTACTGGAAATATTGTATATATCTGAAGCTCTGAGATTTTAAATATTCCAATTTGAAAAATCATTTTCATTCTTGTCCAGAATTTTAACTAGGGAGGAACTATTGGGACTTTGTATCAGATTTAAAAATATGAAGGTTTATATCAGCTTTGATGCAGGGCATATTTTCTTCCCTGTCCTCTTGGTACCAATAAAAGCAATAACATCATGAGATACTTTTTTTTTTCCTTCTACTAGTCTAGGGATCTGATTCCTTGAGGCAGTGATGGTGAACCTTTTAGAGACCAAGTGCCCAAGCCACAGCCCTCACAACATATGTGTGCCTCTTCTGCTTACCCCAGGCAGGGGAGGGAGAAAACACTCCCATTGGGCTGCTGGGCAGAGGGGCAGATGATGTGAGAAATGTCTTCAAGTGCAATGGAGAGGAGAAAGGGAGCAGCCCCACTCTGGCACAGGTGCCATAGGGTCACCAATAGCCTTAAGGAATGTATTCTTCACTTGGTCATTGTATGGCTGTACCAGACCCCTACCCATCAACCAATACCACACTCAGTGGTCATTTCTTTAGCAATATATAAATCTCATTAAACTTCTTTCTCCTGAATCACAATCTAGAAGACACAAATACTCTCTTACTCCTACTCAAAAATTCCACTTACTCCTTCCCCTAAGTACAAAAATCATCAATGACGACCCTACTTTGAGATACCTCTACAGTTTATAGACATTCAGGATTTCATAAATGAGTTATTTCCCATAATTTTCCAGCCCTACTGGTTTCTTTTCCAATGCTCAGAATCACTTAATTCTTTTACTTTCATTGCTTTCTCTTTTTCTCTTTGCTGTATGCATTGTTCAACATCTACTTCACTTGTTTCTGTCTTATGTAATTATTTTTCTCTTAACTTGTAATCATGAATTTCAATGTAAAATATAGGAGTTGTAAAATGAAGGAGCTGAATCAGATTATTTCTGATATTGCTTTCATTTCTAATATTTTAGATGAAATAGCATATATGAAATTGCTTTTAAGAAAGACAAAAAATCACTAAAGAATATAAAGTAGAATGTTTCGTTTAATTCTACTCTATCAAAGAAGGACTTGGAAGTGAGAAATCCCTGCTTTGAAAGGGTTTTATTTTTTAAGATTTAGAAACTATAAACAAATAAATGGATAAAACTAGCATTTATATATTCTAGCCAGATCTTGTACCATTGTTAATTTTCATTAAAAATTTAGTTATTGTCACTAATCTCATTTTCCATTATGATGAAACTTGAGTAGCACAAAGCACAAATGTGAAAACAATGAGATAATATCTTCTAATTTAAAAAAAAGATAATTCAAATTAAATGGTAGTAAAAACTAATATGCCTTGGGATATACTAGATAATCTCTAATGTTCCTTCCAAATCCAGAGTATCAATTTCCTTCTTTTTTTTCAATATTGGACACATTAATAAGCCTGAAATTTAAGAATGCCCTTAGCAATCAAACTTGGTGAATTTAGACATTTTATTTTTAAATATGTAAGCCAAAATAGTGATAGGAAGATGAAACAAAAAAAAACTTTGTAACAAAATTAAAAGATTATCTTTGATTTTCAATGCATAATAATATGTTTCTACATATAGAAGGAAATGAAAGGAAATATGTATTTAAATATATTGTCTTGTCAATTGACAAGATTTTTGTCAAGTGAATCTTGCTATGTCTTTTTTGTTATTGTTATTCTGCTTCTTTTAATAAACTAAGCTACTAAGTGGATAGAATACTGGACTTAGGAGCTGGGAAAATCTGAACTAAAATATAGACTCCTTCATTTATTAGTTGTGTGACCATGTATATATCACTTAACCTGTCTTAGACAGATTTTTCTCATCTGTAGAATTGGGTTAATAATAAATGTTACCTCACAGAGAGTTTTTTTAAAAAATGACAAAAGCACTTTGTACACCTTAAAGTCTTCCATTAATGTTACATATTCTTATTTTATTGTTTTTGAATGCATTTTCATTATTATCCGTGAACTTATGAGTTCTAGATCTTAGTTTCTTCTGAATACCTGACTCTGAATTTAACCTTGGGCTAGTGTGGAAGAGTCATGAAGAGAGAAAGGTTTTGAAGGATAAGACAAGATGCGAGAGACTAAACTGGGGACATGTTTTGTCAATCAAGATGAAGATTCTAACATGGAATGTTCCCAGGAGGAGTGGCAGTTGAGCTGACAAAGGGGGAGGGGCTGAGAGTGTGACTCTCTCTGGCAGTTGAGGCTGGCTAAAGACCCTCATTTAAGTTTTAGCTTCTGGTTTCAAATCAGATGATTTTTCTAAGGGTACCTCTGCCATAAAGCTATTTTCAGAAACAACTGAGTTTGGTGGGAGTTCATCTGTGAATGTTTTTAAAGCATTGTCATCTTTAGCAACAGTAACCTTTAGGGAATTGAAATTATGTGTCTCTGTATCGATCACAGACTTTCGTTTGAGTTCTTGTGACTTTTTCTTTCTTTTTCTCTTGCATAATTCAATCCCATTATCCACTCTACACTGGAAAAAATTCTCTAGGAATGATTTGATTTCCTTTACAGACTTTTCCTGTTTAGGTACTGTACAACTCATTTCAAAGGCTTTCATCTCATTTACTATTTGAGATGTCATTTCCTTAATTTCTGCCTCATATTCTTTAATCTTTTTCTGCCTTTTTCTTGATTATTGCAATGGCTATCATTCACAGATTCACATCTTTGTGAATTTTCACTATTTCCCAAGTTTTCACTATTAATTTCAACTGTAGCCTCATAGTCATTATTCCTACTATTTGTCACACTGAATAACTTATGGGCTTGGCATCATAACTTTCTTCTAACAATATCTGAATACTTTGGTTTTGCTTCAATCTCTGAATACCTGAGTAGAGCTTTGCTATATGCACAAAACATCTCATATTTTCCTCCTTTGGCTGTGGTGATTTCCAAGGTTTGGGGGATAAAGGAATCAGTATGGTATTTTGGAAAATGTTCTGGTTTTTAGATACCAAACCTAGATTTACATCCTGTTGTTGTTCAGTCATTTCAATCATGTCCAACTCTTCATGATGCCATTCATGATTTTCCTTGCAAAGGTACTGGAGTGATTATCATTTCCTCCACAGTTAATTTTACAGTTGAGAAAACTGAGGCAAAGAGGGTTTAATAACTTGCCCAGGGTCACACAGTTGATAATTTCCTGACACTGAATTTGAAGTCAAGTATTCCTGACTATAAGCCAAGCATTCTATCCATTGTACCACCTAGATGTTCATTTGAATTCTTTATCTTCTACTTACAAACATTGTGACCACTGATAGATCATTCTTTATCTGTAGTCCTTATATTACTCACTTCTAAAATGGGAAGAATTTGAACTCGGTCATGTCTAAATTCCCTTAAAACTTTCAATCCAAGATGCAATAATTCTGCATATAAAAGTCACAAGATCTAAAGAGAATGATGTTACTCTTTTTATTGTTCTATCATCTGTCCCACATTGATAAAACTGTTAAAAATCTGACTCAATGACCTTCCAGGTAATGCAGTAGAAAACAAGCAGTTAATAAAAGTTCATATTTTCTGACTGTCATTCTCATGGCAGTCCCTTAATCCTTATCTTTTTGTGTTTGTGATAAAAGGTAATTATTCTGCCAAGTAAACATCTGTCATGTGCAGAACCATCCCTAGAGTCCAAATAATCTGTTCTAATGCCCTGGGCCTTGAGCTTTGGGAGGTTCTCACATTGCTAACAGCTGGACAGCAGCTCAGGGAGGCAGCTGGTAAGGGAGAAGGAGACCATTCAACCAGCTGGTTCCAGAAAAGACCTGAAACTGATGTTAATTTCATCAACCCAGGAATATTAGATAGCACTGCCCCCTCTAATCTCACCAAGGTATCAGGTATTTGCCCTCTTCTAAAAAATCTCTTGTCATTTCTTCCACCGAAGGATTTCTTGTAAGTTCGTTTTAAACCAATTGCCTTCTATATTTTGATGACTGTGGGTATAGAGTTGATCAACCAAGTCTGAATGGCTAAACATAGGTGTACTAGACCCCAATGGATACCTGATGGTAAGAAAAACAAAGAGGGAGATCCAGGATGAGTTTATGAATGTTTGTACATGTGTGTATATGTACATATATGCATGCATGCCTTTTTTTGAGCTGTAAATAAAAACAAATTGGATTTTACTTTGGGATAAAAGAAGTACTCAATTTGGGCAAAATGTTCCAGACAGCCAGTCCTCTGCTTAATTGGAGCCTCATATTTGATCTCTGCCTGAAGGCACATGTAGACTGAAAGTAAATCCCTTTATAAGGAAAGAAAATGGCAAATATGGATAATCTGTCAGAAAACTGGGGAAGACAAAATAAGCAAACAGCTAGAGTTACTATTATCATAGCCTAATGCTCTCAACATGATAAAAATGAATGAATGAGTGAGTGAATCATCAGAACAAATTGATTCTTTAAAAACAAAATGCAGAAAATCTCATTTAACTGTAACCTTTTTTTATTTACTACACTGATTAGCAAAATAAAGATGGATATACTAGTTTAACATAATTGATTGTTTTTATACAACATTTATACTTTTTGGTCTATAAGTAAATTATTAACTAATAGAAAAAATTCAAAGAATTATTTCTACAAAGAAAATATCTTTTTTTTCTAGTTTTAGGTATGTTTTTGTCTTATTTTTAACATGTAATATAACATACAAAATAAATAATAGAGTATATATAATTCCTTCTAAATATATATTAAATTATGATAGAAAAACTTTTCCAAGAAAAACAAATTGTCATATTAGCTATAGCTGAAAATCTATGTTTCATTCTTTGTCCCCCCCCCTTTCCAGTCCTCTTCCTTCCCTAAGAAGGCATGTAATATGATATAGATTGCACATATAATAATATTTCCCTGTTTGCCATTTTTCAAAACAAGACATGTGTTGCTTATACTAAAGAAAAATTAATGGAGGAAACAAATAATAGCATTGTTTAATCTGCATTTGTACTCCATCTGTTCTTTCTATGGTAGGGGATATATTTTTTTCCTCATGCGACCCCTGGAGTTGTCCTGGATCCTCGCTATGCTTATATTACTTGTCATTCACATGTGATCATCATATATTATTGTTATTATTGTGTACCACATTCTACTAGTAATACTCATTTCACTTTGGGTTACTTCATATAAGTTTTTTCAGTTATTTTTGTGATCTTGTTTGTCATTTCTTATGGAATAATAGTATTCCATTATAATCATATGCCACATCTTGTTCAGTAATTTCCCAATCGATTCACAACCAAGAAATAACTTTCTAATGAGGAAAGTTTTTTTTTTTTAATATTCCCACTATCTTTAGTACCCAATCCCAATATAATTTAACTCTAAAGGAGAAAGTCAATAGCTCTTTCCCCATAAGAGTTCACAATTAAAGCCCTTTTCCTATCAAAAGTCTGTATTTATGAGTGCCAAGGCAAGATTTAATATTCCCAAAGTTAGAAGCACAATGCACTTTGTGAATCTACTATTCAACAGCAAGCACTGAATTTAAAAAAAAATTTTGTCCTAGAGACTAAATAAAATCAACCACATTCATCAACACTTCCATTGTAGCATGTAGAGACTCTATTGAGTCTTGATTTCACAAAGAATTCTCTTGTCTTCTTCAGGAACAAAGTCTGTAGCTCTACCTTTCTTTCCAAAAGGACCAATTCTACCAATTCGTTGAGTCTAATTTTCAGAATTGGTAGATAGAATGTAATTTACAATCAAAGATACTTGCTGCACATCAATCCTATGAGCCAACAAGTCTGTTGTAGTCAGAACCTGGCTACTGAACTGAAATTTTTTTCCTATCTTACCTTCTGAAATTTAAGGATGAGGAGGAGGCAAATCACAATTAAATGACAAGCTCAATTCAAGTTTTAGAAAAGAGAGGGCATTCTTGAATGGTTATGAGTCTCATTCAGTTTACCTAGCCAATCCTCAATCTTTTCCATCTATAAAATCCTATAGAAAGAAAAGAGATGTTCAAAATGCTGATACTGAAGCCCTAAAAGCAGGTTTACAAAATAAAATAAAAGAATAATTTAGAGTTGAAGTGTACTTAAAAGATCACCTTGTACAACTATGTAAAATAAAAAATAATTTCTAGAACTAGCTCTTTTTTTTCTTTTTAAAAAATATCATATTAAGTACAAAAGCACCATTTCTTTTTTTTTTATTTGAATTAGTTTATTTAGTCAATATAGAACATTATTCCTTGGTTACAATAATCACTTTATTTCCCTCCCTCCCCCCCTTCCCAAAGCCAAAGCCAATTTCATTGGTATTACTTGTGTCCTTGATCAGAACCTATTTCCATGTTGTTGTTTGCACTAGGATGTTCATTTAGAGCAGGGGTTCTCAACCTTTCTAATGCTGTGACCCCGCAATACAGTTTCTCATGTTGCAGTGACCCCAAACCAAAAAATTATTTTGATTGCTACTTCAAAACTGTAATTTTGCTACAGTTATGATTTGGAATGTAAATACCTGATATGCATTATATATTCTCATTGCTATAAATTGAGAAGTTGAGAAATGCTGATTTAGAGTCTGCATGCCCAAACATATCCCTAAGATCAATGTATTCAAGCAGTTGTTTTTCTTTGGTGTTTTTACTCCCACCGTGTTTCCTCTGGATGTAGATAGTGGTTTTTCTCATAAATTCCTCCAAGATGTTCAGGGTCATTGCATTGCCACTAATGGAGAAGACCATAACATTTGATTGTAACAAAGTGTATCAGTCTCTGTACAATGTTTTCCTGGCTCTGATCCTTTTGCTCTGCATCACTTCCTGGAGGTTGCTCCAGTCTCCATGGAATTCCTCCACTTTATTATTCCTTTTAGCACCATAGTATTCCATCACCAACATATAACACAATTTGTTCTGCCATTCCCCAATTGAAGGGCATCCCCTCATTTTCCAAATTTTTGCCACCACAAAGAGCTCAGCTATGAATATTCTTGTACATGTCTTTTTCCTTATTATCTCTTTGGGGTACAAGCCCAGCAGTGTTATGGCTGGGTCAAAATGTAGACAGTCTTTTAGCGCCCTTTGGGCATAGTTCCAAATTGCCCTCCAGAATGTTTGGATCAATTCACAACTCCACCAGCAATGAATTAATGTACCAACATTACCACACCCCCTCCAACATTCATTACTTTCCTTTGTTGTTATGTTAGCCAATCTGCTAGGTGTGAGGTGATACCTCAGAGTTGTTTTGATTTGCATCTCTGATTATAAGAGATTTAGAACACTTTTACATATGCTTATTAATAGTTTTGATTTCTTTAACTGAAAATTGCCTATTCATGTCCCTTGCCCATTTATCAACTGGCAAATGGCATGATTTTTTGTACAACTGGTTTAGCTATTTATAAATTTTAGTAATTAGACCTTTGTCAGAGGTTTTTGTAAAGAAGATTGTTTCCCAATTTGTTGCTTCCCTTCCAATTTTGGATGCATTAGTTTTGTTTGTACAAATCTTTTTAATTTGATGGAATCAAAATTATTGATTTTACATTTTATGATTCTTTCTATGTCTTGCTTGGTTTTAAAATCTTTCTGTTCCCAAAGATCTGACAAGTATACTATCCTGTGTTCGCCTAATGTGCTTATAGTTTCCTTCTTTGTATTCAGGTCATTCACCCATTCTGAGTTTATCTTGGTGTAGGGTGTGAGATGTTGATCCAAACCTAATATCTCCCATTCTGTCTTGAATTTTTCCAGAAGTTTTTTTTTTTAATCAAATAATGGGTTTTGGTTCCAAAAACTGGGATCTTTGGGTTTCTCATAGACTCTCTTGCTGAGGTCATTTACCCTAAGTCTATTCTACTGATCTTCCTTTCTGTCTCTTAGCCAGTACCAAATTGTTTTGATAACCACTGATTTATAGTATAGTTTGAGGTCTGGGACTGCAAGTCCTCCTTCCTTTGCATTTTTTTCATGATTTCCCTGGACATCCTTGATCTTTTGTTCTTCCAAATGAACTTTGTTATGTTTTTTTTTCTGATTCAGTAAAAAAGGTTTTTGGTAGATCAATGGGTATGGCACTATATAAGTAAATTAATTTGGGTAGGATGGTCATTTTTATTATATTAGCTCATCCCACCCATGAGCAATCAATGTTTTTTCAATTGTTTAGAACTAGTTTTAATTGTGTGGAGAGTGTTTTGTAGTTGTGTTCATATAGTTCCTGTGTTTGTCTCAGCAGATAGATTCCTAAGTATTTTATACTGTCTAAGGTGATTTTGAATGGAATTTCTCTTTCTAATTCATGCTGCTGAAATGGGTTGGAGATATATAGAAATGATGATGACTAATGCGGGCTTATTTTGTATCCTGCAATTTTGCTAAAATTGTTGATTCTCTAAGATTCTTCATGTAAACCATATCATCCACAAAAAGTGATAGATAGCTTGGTTTCCTCATTGCCAATTTTAATACCTTCAATTTCTTTTTCTTCTCTAATTGCTTTTGCTAGTGTTTCTAGTACAATGTTAAATAATAGACGTGATAATGGGCATCCTTATTTCACTCCTGATCTTATTGGGAAGACTTCTAGTTTATCCCCATGATAGATGATGTTTGCTGATGGTTTTAGATATATACTGTTTAATATTTTTAGGAAAGGCCCTTCTATTCCTATAATTTCTAGTGTTTTCAATAGGAATGGGTGTTGTATTTTATCAAAGGCTTTTTCTGCATCTATAGTACCAGTTCTTAAATGACATGACAACCAATTATTATATTTAGTAGTTATAGTATGTGAAGAGAAATTTAGGTTTGACATAAGGAAAATTTTCAAAACATTTAAACTTTCAAATACTGCAATGGATGTATCAGGATAAAATTGTTGATCATACATTGGAAGTCTTCAGAAAAGACTTCTAGAATACTTGTAAAATACCCTTTTGGATGGACACATGATAATGTTTGTATTGTTTAGACCAGATTTTCTCTAAGGTAATTTCCAAATGTGAGATACTGTGATTCTAGACTAAAATGTCATAAAAATATTGTCAATATAATTGACTAAAAAGGAACATCTTTGGGCCTTTTAGTTCACAAATGCAAAAGCACTTAGAAGCCCTCATTCCCAGAAGATTCTGATTGGCACAGGATTTTATGTATGATTGTTCTTGTTAAGAATAAGAATCTGTATTTCTCCCCAATACCAATAAGTTTTTTAAAGGAATTTTCTCCATAGTCATTGCCTAGCTCAATATAAAAATCCAGATAATCATTGTCAGTCAATTAATTATTCCCCAATTGATAAATGGTCAAAAGATATGAACAAGCAGTTCTCAGATGATGAATTTAAAACTATCTGTAGCCTCATAAAAAATTCCAAATCACTATTAATTAGAGAAATGCAAATTAAAATAACTCTGAGGTACCACTTCACAACTATAAAACTGGATAATATGACAGAAAAGGAAAATAAAAAAATTTGGAGGCAATGAGGGAAAATTGGTACACTAATATACTGTTAGTGGAGCTGTGAAATGATACAGCTATCTGGAGAGCAATTTCGAACCATGCCCAAAGTCCCATCAAACTATGCATATCCTTTGACCCAGCAATAAGTTGAACAAGTTGTGGTTAATGATTATAATGGAATACTATTATGTCATATGAAATTAAAAAGACTATCACAAAACAACAACAACAAAAACCCACAATGACAGCAATAATCTATGATGCTGAACTGTTAATATTCAAGTATTATCAACAATGCAAGGATCCAGGACAATCATGATGAAAAAGGCTATTCACAACCAGAGAAGGAACTGATGGTGTCATTGTAGATTGAAGCATTACATTCTTTTTATTTGCTCCATTACTTTTTCTCTAATATTAGTCCTATGTGTCTTCTTTTACTACATGACAAACATGGAAATATGTATTACATGATAGCACCTGTACTGTGCTATTTCATATTATCTACCATCTTAGGGAGCAAGTAGGGTTACGAGTGCTGGGGAGAACAATTATCACAAAATGATTATTAACTATGGACATGCAAACTGAAAAAAATATATAAAAAATATAAAATATCAATTAAATAAGTAGTTGTGAAGCACCTGCCAATCCAATTCAAAAAAGTTTAAGTTCTCTTAACAAGCTTATAAAATGCTTCAGAAAATAAATCTTACATTCATGAACTGTGTATTCTTTTACTATCTCTTTAGCTTTGTGGAAAAAAAAAAACATTTAATGTCCTTTTTCCTCACCCATGTAATGAAGAAATTTTATTATATGGGACTATCTCTAGATATTTTGACCCCATGATTCCCTAGCCTGTTGCTAAATCTTACTGTAAACTAGAATAGTCAGAGAAGACTTGATGGAAGGAATGAGATTTTATCCAGTGTTTGATTAATTGCTAAATCTTAGGCTTGATAAGAAGAAGAAAAATAACTGGAAAAATTCATGAGCATAAAAATGTAAGTGAGTCTGAGTTTGGTGAGAGAAGCGAGTAGTATAGAACTTGGAGAGGCATCTTCTCTTATCTTTTCTTTAGAGCCTAGACCAGGTTTTTGAGTTCACATGCCCAGAGAGCAACTTCACACTATCTGTGAGAACTCCATCCACCCACCCATTATCAGATAGTGGAGGAAGGAAGCATTTGCCATTTGCTTTGGGTGGCTGGACAGAGAGGTGTGTGGGGCATGCAAAAAATGTCCTTGTGCCCTGGGAAGAGGGAGAACTAAGCAGCTCCCCATACTGGGACTTGCACACTGCCAATACTTTGCCAGAGCTGGCCTATGCCCTAGGGAATTCCTTGGGGGTTTGTCCTCTTTTTTAAATCTATTTTTGGCAGCAGAATGTAAGGAAAGCAGATGGCTTAGGCTTTGCTTGAGAATAGGAAATCATTTGAAGATTAGACATTTAATCCAATATAAGATATTTAAAGGCCTGGTTTAAAAGCATTTGTGTTAATACAAGGAAAAAGACAGTGTCAAGACTTTGAGAAGGTATGATGAAAATTAAAGAGAAAACAGGCTTCCACTAGGGGGGAACAGTTTGATTGTCATGATATGCACAAATGAGGGTCTCTGGAAGATTAGAATCAAGCTCTGAGATAGCCTGGGGATCAGGAAAGATACCTGAATCTAGCTCAGCAACTGAAAACAAACAAATCTGTGTGTTCTCTTCAAAGTACATCTTGTCATAGAAGGTGAAGGGATGGAGAGGGTGACTGTCCATTACCAATTAAGAATGATTTGGTCCAAGATTGCTTAGGGTTAAACTATATCAGATCAGAGACATGACTTGAACCCAATTTTCCCTGATTCTAAAGCTTCTTCTACTTATATCGCATTGTCTTTCTAGGACATGGTTACCAGAAAAAAAATAATTTACTTAGGAAACAAATTAATAGTCCATTTACATTGAAAGAGTGGCAAACCTGACATCAATTTGGAAATTTGTGTTCCTTACATGATGGAACCACCTTCCCAACACCAAAAAGAAAATTTCTTTATTGTTATTTTCATGTGCCAAGATTTTCAGGGCTTGCTTTGGGTTAAAAAAAATCCTTGTAAGAGCTCAGCATTACAAAAGTACTATTATGAAAAATATCAAATCATAAACATGGGTAGTTAAGAGATCATCGGTATCTCAAAAGAGCTTCCTCTACATAGTTTCAACTTATATAGTACATTACATTTAACAAAGAACTTTGCTAAAAACAATAAAATAAAGTAGATAAAATAAGAATTATTCTGGTTTAACATTCAGAAATAAGCTTATAGAAGATATGTGATCACACTGCCTGGGAATGGTGGAACCTTCTAACTTCAGTGATCATAGTGTCTATACTTTTTCTTATACCATCATCAGTGTCTCTATGTTTTAATTATTAGCAATATTTGTTGAGTTTTATAAAGTGGACAAAAAGCCTTTAGATAGACTTATGGAGAAAAAGAACCTAAAAATATCTCTTTTTACAAAAACAATTTAGGGGTGATTGGGTACTTTGGAGAATGAGCTCTTGCAGTTGTGTGTATTTGTGTTGACCTATATAAACAATATGTATGTGTTTATATGTACATATATATATGTATACATATATATTTATATATATCTGCAAACATCACAGTGCTTTACACAGAGTAGGCATTCAATAAATTTTTATTGAATAAATACATGAATGATTCCTTTAAAAATATTGCTACCTTAGTGCATATAAAGTATTATTTAACTTACAGAAAAATCAATTTATGTCTAACTTTCTACAATAAATTTATTGTGTTAAGTAAAAGATACTTTACAGAAGACATCCACAGTGCTTGTCATTAAGGAAACTGAAAATTAAATTCAGCTTTAGGAGTTTCATGATTGTAGTATTACATATATTTCTTCTGGCCACAATTCAAGAGAAGTCCTTAAAAAAGGGTATATATATATATATATATATATATATATACACATATATATATATGTATATATATATATTATATACATATATATGCATCTCTCTTTCCCTCTATCTATCTATCATCTGTCTATCTATCTCTATCTGTATGCATATATATATGTATTAGGGGGGTTTTATTAAAGGAAAGTTAAAAAAGTCTATTCAACATAGAAAAACTGTCTGAGAAAACAAATGTTTTAAATCTATAAAATCAGAACTGTTGACATGTAAGCTATATTTGAATGTGTTCATCAAATAATGGTATTCTAGATCTAAGGGAACCTTTTTAAATGAATGGGCTAGTTTTAGAAAAAATATTCTCTCTCTCTCATTCTCTCTCTCTCTCTCTCTCTCTCTCTCTCTCTCTCTCTCTCTCTCTCTCTCTCGGCCTAATAATTTCCTACTTGTGGCATAATAGTCTTAGGTTTGATATTGGGGGACATTTTAAGGTGAGAAAAGTAGGATCTAAGGTCTAGAGAATAAACTGTTTATCTGTGAATAAATAGTCAGCAATCATCTGAGGAGGAATTTGAATGCATGGTTTCCTGATTTGGAATTTCACGTTTTGTCCATTTTCTGTATAACTGTCAGTCTCCCAGGTTTAATTTCAAGTTAAATCATTAATTACTTCAAAGTGCCTTCTCTATCTCATTTACCTTTGTCCATAATAGGTGATTGACATATGTTTGTTGGTTTTAATTGAGTATCTTGTAACTATGTCTCTAACTAATATGGAGGAGAACAACTGTGCCTTTCTACAATCCATTCCGTAGTACCAATTATAAAACCCAGCCTATTATGACAAGCCATTGTTTTGATTCAAGGCACTTAAAACATGAGATTCTAGCCCTAATTTTCACATTGCCAACCAAAAAGGAGAAGTTTTTATCTTTAAAAAAAGAATAAAAAATAATCACTGGAAAATGTATCATTCAGTCCATGTTGCTGCTATGTTTAAAAAGTATTTTGTCAGCCTTTAGGTCATTGAAACAATGTGCTTACTTTAGATACTTTCCATCACTTCCTAGTCTGCCTCAGACCACAGAAAATGTATTTCTGTCAGAGACCACCTCAGTGACCTTCTTCCCCATTTATAAAAGTTTCAAACAAGTCACATGCAAGCTGATTTGCAATATATCTTGCCTTCTCCACCCCTGTGAGTGATTTAGCTACTAATGATGTACATACAAAGGTTATCTGAATTCAAAATAGCAAGAGTTTCCAAAGTACTAAATCAACTGACACCCAGACAAGGGCACGCGTTTGTTTAAGGTGAGAAAAGTAGATGTCATAGATATGGATCCTCTACTGCCTACTCAAACGCTTCAGGAATGAAACAATAAACTTCACAATATGCTCTGCTTGGGTTTAACATTGATTTGTTGTGGCTAAAATTTTCTCTCTCCAAATATTAAGATAGACAGGAGAATACAGCTTAGGCTTGACACTGTGCCCTGTGGAAGCTCCACTTAGTGAAAACCTTCAATAGAGTCTCTTAAAGCACTGCCAAGTATCGAATGAGGTCTGGTCCTGCTGGAGTCTTCCCACTTCTATTTCTTTTTGGATATGGCTGAGGTCAGCTATACATGAACATGATAAATAGGCAAGGTATAATAGAAGGAACACTAGACTTGGAGGCTTACATTTATTCCCTGTGTGACTATGAACAGATTCCATTACCTCTCTGTCTCAGTTTCCTCATTTGCAAAATGGCTTTGATGATACCAGGTAACTGCCAGATTCCACAGGTTTTGCTGGTAATTGAAATGATACAGCAGAACTCATAAGCTGATTCTTGCTGGGATATCTTATCAAAGAATCTTGTAGCACTGTAGTCTATAATATAAGTGGTCACTGATGTTGGGGTCCAATTCTACGAAATATGTGTAAGTTATCAATCTCCCCACTCTGATATGGTCATCACCATTTTAAGGAAGGTATAATTTAACAATTACTTGGGCACCTGCAGCAGCTGCTTGGGAGAAGCCATTGGGGATATTTTCTCCCTCCAGGACATTTATCTTCTACCTCCCAGATCACTTCCTGTCTATAACAGGCATCCTATCTGCATCTGGCTTCTTTGCTTTGTAAGAGTAACATTTGAGTAAAGTTCATCTTCCCCTTTTTTATTTTGAGGAGTACTGGATAAATTTATGCTCTTCTTCATATACTCCATTATACTTTCTTCCTGTCAGATGCCTTCTTGCAGAGTTCTCTATTACTGTGGAATGCCATATCATCTTTTCAGGCACTTAAGTTCAAAGCTTCTGTGTCATCTTGAACTCCTCACTCACAATTAGCTCATATAAAGAATCTGTTGTCAAAGCTTTTTTTTATTTCTATCTCCACATCTTTCATATGCATGCTTTTCGTTTTATTTACATAGCCACCACAGGTTTTCTCTTTTAGATCTTTATCCTTTGTCACACTATATTTCTGAATTCTGATTACCACTGCTACAATGATAATGTAGTTATGACATACATTGGAGATACTTCTAGGATTACTGAGGAAGGTCTATCTATGTTCTCTGAACACTCACTCTCCTCCAGATCCATGGATAGTTCCTGAAATTCTTCACTTAGAAATTCATTACTTTGACAATATATGATGTTTAAAATTAAAATCTCACCCAAAGAATGGTCACAGTTAATCCATATCAGCCAGACAAACTGTATTCTCAAAAGAGTATGTTATTAGGAAAATATGACATTGTAAAGTCACTAAATTCCCAAGTGGTGATAAACTATGGGAGATAGAAGACCAAGAGAGTACCACCAAGAATGGAACATTATACAGAAATAGAAACATTATGTGCTCATGATAAACTTTGAAAACTTCTCTCCATTTTATAACTTTCCCCCCACATCTCAGCCTTCTTTCCTTGTTACTTTCTCATATTGAGAAACAACATAAAATAGTGGATAGAGAGCTGGTCTTGAAGCCCAAAAGATCTAAATTCAAATGGTACTTCTGACACATATAAGATGTAACAACTGTAGAAGTCACAATTTAGCCATTCTCTAGGCAGTGCTTTAAGACTATAAATTTCAGAAAAGGTGCTGACCTACACTGACAGAGGGAATTTCCTCCCCAGGGAATTCTCTATGCTAGCAGTTCTCAAGTTTTTGTTTTTGTGTTTATTTGGTTTTATTTCCCCTCAGGATACATTTCAATTATTATTTTCACTATATTTTCACATTCATTTATTTATTTTGAGCTCCAAAATCTCCCCCTCTTTCCTTGTAGCCACCCTACCCATTGAGAAGGCAAGTAATAAAATACCCATTAAATACATGAAGTCATGAAAACATATTTACTAATTAACAATATTGCCTACCAAAAAGAAAGAAAAATAAAATGAAAAAACAAAATTTAATCTGCATTCAGAGTTTTACCAGTTCTCTCTCTGGTGTGCATAGGATTTTTCATCAGATTTTTTTTTTAGAATTGCCATGGATCAATGTATTGATCAGTATAATTAAGTATTTCATAGTTTATTATTATGATAACATTTCTGTTAGTATGTATTATGTTCTCCTGGTTATGCTCATTTCATTTTGCATCATTTCATCCATTTCATCTAAGTGTTCATAGTTTTTTTTTCCCCCTGAATCCATTCTGCTCACCAATCCTCAAGGTGCAGCCATATTCTATCATAATTATATATTATACTTGCTCAGTTAATCCCCCATTAATAGACATCTTCCATTTTTTCCCACCACAAAAAGAACTTTTATAAATATTTTGGTACAGATAGGTCCTTTACCTTTTGTTGACCCCTTTAGGACTATGCCCAAAAAAGATTTGTCTATATGTGGTACATATATTGATATGAACCATTTTGGAAATTAAAATATCTTAGTATTATTATGAAAATTTTACTGAACTTGAGGTAAATCTAAAAGTATTTCAGGGGCTCCCAAAGTTTTCAGGACCATACTTTAAAATTCGTTGCCTATTACCAATGAAATCACAGATCTACTACCTATCCCTAATCTTCTAACCAGGACCTAATCATCTTGTATAACTGACAGTTTGTTTTTTTCTCATTTATTTATTAAGTTAGATTTTCAAGTCAAACTACCAGCTTAAAGTCTAAGATTCTCAAAGGCAATGAGAGTCCTTCAAGTTGTTTGCCATTTCTCTGCATTCAAGAATAAGTTTTACCACATAGCATCATAAATATCTGACCAGGTTTAGTAATAGGTCAGGGAGGGGAACCATGAATTAGGCAAATCAGACTGCCTCCATGAAGTGTTTGAAAGATGCTTAAGGTTTTTTAAACGTTATTATTTATTTAATTTGGTCAATTTCAAACATTATTCCTTGGATACAAAAATCATTTTCTTTTCCTCCCTCCCCTCCTGTCACTCCTCCCATAGCCGATGCGCAATTCCACAGGGTATTACATGTGTCCTTGATCTGAACCCATTTCCAGGTGGTTGTTATTTGCACTAGGATGTTCATTTAGAGTCTATATTCCCAATCATATCCCCGCGACCCCTGTAGTCAAGCAGTTGCTTTTCTTCAGTTCTTTTATTCCCACAGATTTTTCTCTGAATGTGGATAGTGGTTTTTCTCATAGATTCCTCCGGGTTGTTCAGGATCACTCCATTGCCACTAATGAAGAAGTCCATAAAGTTCATTTGTACCACAGTGTATCAGTCTCTGTATACAATGTTCTCCTGGCTCTGCTCCTTTTGCTCTGCATCACTTCCTGGAGGTTGTTCCAGTCTCCATGGAATTCCTCCACTTTATTATTCCTTTGAGCACAATAGTATTCCATCACTAACATATAAGATAATTTGTTCAGCCATTCCCCAATTGAAGGGCATCCCCTCATTTTCCAATTTTTTGCCACCACAAAGAGCTCAGCTATGAATGTTCTTGTACATGTCTTTTTCCTTATTATCTCTTTGGGGTACAAGCCCAGCAGTGTTATGGCTGGGTCAAAATGTAGACAGTCTTTTAGCGCCCTTTGGGCATAGTTCCAAATTGCCCTCCAGAATGTTTGGATGAATTCACAACTCCACCAGCAATGAATTAATGTCCCAACATTACCACATCCCCTCCAGAATTCATTACTTTCCTTTGCTGTCATGTTAGCCAATCTGCTAGGTGTGAGGTGATGTTTCAGAGTTCTTTTGATTTGCATCTCTCTGATTATAAGAGATAATGAACACCTTTTCATGTGCTTATTAATAGTCTTGATTTCTTTGACTAAGAATTGCCTATTCATGTCCCTTGCCCATTTATCAATTGGGGATTGGCTTGATTTTCTGTACAATTGATTAAGATTTGTAAATTTGAGTAATTAGACCTTTGTCAGAGGTTTTTGTTATGAATATTGATTCCCAGTTTGTTATTTATCTTCAGATTTTGGTTACATTGATTTGGCTTGTACAAAACAATTTTAATTTGATATAGTCAAAATTATTTATTTTACATTTTGTGACTTTTTAAATCTTTCTTTGTTTTAAAATCTTTCCCTTCCCAAAGGTCTGTCATGTATACTATTCTGTGTTCAAATAATTTATTTATTGTTTCCTTCTTTACATTCAAGTCATTCACCCATTCTGACTTTATTTTGGTATAGGGTGTGACATGTTGATCCAAACCTAATCTCTCCCATACTGTCTTCCAATTTTCCCAGCAGTTTTTATCAAATAGTGGATTTTTGTCCCCAAAGCTGGGATCTTTGGGTTTGTCAAAGACTGTCTTGCTGAATTCATTTACCTCAAGTCCATTCCACTGATCCTCCTTTCTGTCTCTTAGCCAGTACCAAATTATTTTGATGACCACTGCTTTATAATATATTTTGAGATCTGGTACTGTAAGGCCACATTCCTTTGTATTGTTTTTCATGATTTCCCTGGATATCCTTGATCTTTTGTTCTTCCAAATGGGCTTTCTCATGTTTTTTTTTTTCTAATTCAGTAAAAAAGTATTTTGGAAGTTCAGTGGGTATGGCACTAAATAAGTAAATTACTTTGGGTAGGATGGTTATTTTTATTATGTTAGCTCATCCTACCCATGAGCAGTTAATATTTTTCCAATTGCTCAGATCTAGTTTTAGTTGTGTGGAAAGTATTTTGTAGTCATGTCCTTATAGTTCCTGTATTTGTCTCGGCAGATAGATTCCTAAGTATTTTATATTGTCTATGGTGCTTTTGAATGGAATTTCTCTTTCTAATTCATGTTGCTGAGATGTGTTGGAGATATATGGAAATGTTGATGACTTATGTGAGTTTATTTTGTATCCTGTAACTTTGCTAAAGTTGTTGATTATTTCCACTAGCTTTTTAGTTTATTCTCTAAGATTCTTTACTTAGACCATCATATCATCTGCAAAAAGTGATACCTTGGTCCCTTCATTGCCAATTTTAATACCTTTGATTTCTTTTTCTTCTCTAATTGCTAGTGCTAGTGTTTCTAGTACAATGTTAAATAATAGAGGTGATAATGGGCATCCTTGTTTCACTCCTGATCTCATTCGAATGCATCTAGTTTATCCCCATTGCAGATGATGTTGGCTGATGGTTTTAGAGATACTGTTTATTATTTTAGGAAAGATCCTTCTATTACTATACTTTCTAGTGTTTTCAATAGGAATGAAATGAGCATTGTATTTTGTCAGTCTATTTTCATTAAGAAGATTGGTCTATACTTTTCTTTCTCTATTTTTGGCCTGCCTGGCTTTGGAATCAGTACTGTATTTATGTCATAAAAGGAATTTGGTAGAACTCCCTCTTTGCTTATTATATCAAATAGTTTGTATAGTATTGGGATTAGATGTTCTTTGAATGTTTGATAGAATTCACTTGTGAATCAATCTGGCCCTGGGCACTTTTTCTTAGGGAATTCTTTGATGGCCTGTTCAATTTCTTTTCTAATATGGGATCATTTAAGAATTCTATTTCTTCTTCTGTTAATCTAGGCAATGTATATTTTTGTAAGTATTCATCCATATCACATAGATTGCCATATTTATTGCCATGTAATTGGGGAAAATAGTTTTTAATCATTACCTTAATTACTTCTTCATTGGAGGTGAGTTCTCACTTTCCATCCATAATACTGTTAATTTGGTTTTCTTCTTTCACTTTTTTATTAGATTGACCAATACTTTGTCTATTTTGTTTGTTTTTTTCAAAATACCAGCTTCTAGTCTTATTTATTAGTTCAATAGTTCTATCACTTTAGATTTTATTAATTTCTCCCTTAATTTTTAGGATCTCTAATTTGGTTTTCTTTTGGGGGTTTTTAATTTGTTCTCTTTCAAGTTTTTTTATTTGCATTTCCAATTCATTGATCTCTGCCCTCCCTAATTTGTTAATATATGAACTCAAGTATATAAATTTTCTCCTGAGTACTGCTTTGGCTGCATCCCATAAGGTTTGAATGGATGTCTCACCATTGTCATTTTCTTCAATGAAATTATTAATTGTTTCTATGATTTGTTCTTTAACTAACCGATTTTGGATTATCATATTGTTTAATTTCCAATTAGTTTTTGATTTGGTTTTCCATGTACCCTTATTGATCATTATTTTTATTGTCTTATGTTCTGAAAAGGTTGAATTTATTATTTCTGCTTTTCTGCATTTGTTTGCCATGTTTTTATAACCTAGTATATGGTCAATCTTTGTGAATGTACTATGTGCTGCTGAAAAGTATTCCTTTTTGTCCCTATTTATTTTTCTTCATATATCTATTAACTCTAATTTTTCTAAGATTTCATTCACCTCTTTTACCTCTTTCTTATTTTTATTTATTTATTTAAATTTGATAGTGGTTGGTTCAGGTCTCCTACTACTCCAGTTTTACTATCTATATCCTCCTTCAGTTCTACTAGTTTCTCCATTAGAAATTTGGGTTCTATACCATTTGGTGCATACATGCTGATTACTGATATTTCCTCATTATCTGTATTTTATCAGGTTGTATTTACATTCCCTATCCCTTTTACTGAGGTTTATTTTTACGTTGGCTTTGTCAGATATTGTGATTACAACTCCTGCCTTCTTTCTCTCAGTTGAGGCCCAATAGGTCTTACTCCAACCTTTAATTCTGAACTTGTCAGTATCTATCCACCTCAGGTGTGTTTCTTATAGACAACATATGGTAGGATTCTTGTTTCTAATCCACTCTCCTATTCATCTACTTTTTATGGGTGAGTTCATCCCATTCACGTTCAAAGTTATGATTGTCACTTTTGAATTCCATAGCATTTTAATATCCTCTACTAGTTATGTCCCTTCTTCTTTTGCTACATCTTTTTAAACCAGTGGTTTATTTTAATCAACCCCCCTCATCCCCTCCCTTGATATGCTTCCCTTTCTAGTCTGTCCCTTTTTGTTCCCTTCTTGTTTTTTTAGGGTTTATTAAGTTCCTTTCCCACTCTCCTTCCCTCCTTGTTTTGTACTCCCCCCCCTTACCTCCCGTCCTTAGTTTTCTGTTCTTCCTTACCCTGTTGGATAAGTTAGACTTCAAGATCCAAATGGATCTAGATGCTCTTCCCTCTCAGAATTGATTTCACTGAAAGTAATGTTTGAGTATTACCTATTCGCACTCTCTATACCTCTTATGAGAGTGTTCTTCCCTCTCCCCTTCCCATATGTATCTTTGTGTGAAAAAGATTATTCTATTTTATTTCTTCAAGTATCTCTTGGTACCATCATTAATTCCTCTCCACCTTTTTTCTTTTTTTTGCATATCATTTTAAAATCCTTAATGTTCCAATCTTCTCCTATAAATGATTCTTTTAATTATTATAATAATGAAAACAATTCTTGAGAGTTACAAATAACATTTTCCCCACATAATTATATATATATATATATATATATATATAATTTGATCTAATTATAGCCCTTAAAAAAGAGAGTTTAAATTAAAAACAAAACATTTTTCTCCTTTTCCCTCTCTTTCATATTTTCCTTTTCATATTTCTCTTGATCTTTGTGTTTGGATATCAAACTTTCCACTTAGGTCTGGCCTTTTCTTTAGAAATACTTGGAAATCTTCTATTTTGTTGAATGCCCATCATTTCCACTGGAAGTATACAGTCAGTTTTGATGGATAGGTGATGCTTGGTTGAAGTTCCATTTCTCTTGTCTTTCTGAATATCATGTTCCAGGCCTTGCAGTCCTTTAGTGTGGAAGCTTCCAGGTCTTGTGTGATCCTGATTGGTGCTCCTTGGTATCTGAATTGTCTCTTTTTGGCTTCCTGTAGAATTTTCTCCTTAGCTTGAAAGCACTGGAACTTGGCAATTACATTCCTGAGAGTTGTGTTTGGGGGATTTAATGTAGAGGATGTTCTGTGAACTCTTTCAATTTCTATTTTTCCCCCTTGTTCAAGAACTTCAGGGAAGTTTTCTTGGATGATTTCTTTTAGAATGGTGTCATGGCTTCTGTTTATTTCTGACTTTTCAGGTAGACCAATGATTCTCAAATTGTCTCTCCTTCCTCCATTTTCCCGATCCGTTGCCTTGTCAGTGAGATATATATTTTTTTTGTTTTCTTCTATTTTGTCAGTCTTTTAAATTTGCTTTATTAATTCTTGGTATTTTGCAAAATCATTGGATTCCAGTTGCTCAATTCTGGTCCTGAAGACTTCATTTTCTGCTTTAAACTTTTGGTATTCAGCTATGATTTCTTCATTTTTTTAAATCCATTTCCCACTTCTTTTTCCATAAGGCTTCCATCTTTTTGATAAGCTCCAATTTAAATTCTTCCAGGGCTTGTGGGCAATTTCCATTTTTTTTTTAAAGAAGGTTTTGCCTTTGTTTGATTTTTGTCCTGAATTTCTTCTGTAGCCTGGGTTTTTCTTCCATAAAAATTCTCAAGGGTCACTGTATTTTTTTTTTTTAACAATTTTGAGACTCCTGTGCACAATTAGCCTTCTCCATGGATACTTTCCTTCCCTTTTCAGTCAGAAATCTGAGTGTGCTGGGCAGATTCTCTGTGTATGGAGTTAAAGAGCAAGGATTTTGCCTGAGGCAAGCTCTCAAATCTCCACAGTCCTTTGCAGCTCTTCTCTGTGCTACCTTCCCAGGGGCTCCTAAGGTCTGCGCTCCCCTGCCCATCTGGGTTTCTGGTCTAGCTGCTTTCAGGGGTAGGTCCCTGGACATTCTAGTCAGCTCCCAAGGACCTAGAAATGCCTCCTTGCTCTCTCTAGACGTGCTCCTCACTCACTGGCTGGTTCTGGTGCATACATCCTGGCTCTGAGCACATAAGGTCTGTGCTCCCTCTCGCACACTGGGATTTCCTGTCTAGCTACTTTCAGGGGTAGGTCCCCGGCAGTCCTAGTCAGCTCCCAATGACCTAGAGGTGCCCCTTGCTGACTCTAGAGGTACCCCTCACTCTCTTGCTGGTTCTAGTCTGGTCTGGCTCTGGCTCAGGCTCTGTAGGTGGGGTGAGGAAGAGTAGTTCAGCTTGCATTTGGGTGGAAGCTTTTTCACCCTCTTATAGTGCGGAAATGCCCAAATCCCACGTACCTTCAATGCTGCTCCCTACTGTACAGTTCCTCCATTCTTCTGAAAATAATTTCTAACATCTTTTGAAGTAGTCTTTGTCAGTGTGTGTTGGATAGAGGAAGTGCCCTGCGTCTAGACTGCCGCCATGCTTACCCAGAAGTCAGATGCTTAAGATTTAGATGAACTAAAAAGACATTTTTTCCAGTAGTGGGAGTGAAAACAGAATGTAGGAGAAGCAGAGGCACTAAATGACTAAATTAGAAACCTGTCTTAATAAGACAAAAGATTTTTGTCTATGAATTGTGAGAAACAACATCAACTCTCTGATGGGACAAGATTGTAGAGAGTAGACTATTTTATTTGTTTTACTTTCAATAGAGGGAAATGAGAAATACTCTTCCTTCACTCTGTAAGTCAATGGGAGTAATGGTTTAATTTCAAGTTTTCTGGAGCACATAGGCAACCTAAAAGGATCTTTGGACTTTCATCCAAGAGCTATACCCAGAACATAAAACAAAACAAAACAAAACAAAACAAAACAAAAGAAAAAAAAGAACAACCTTTCTTTTTGAATGATCGAAATGGTACAATTTTGATGAACCTAGTTCCTAGCACCTTTCCCATATTGTCTTTGATCAGTATCTATCTGATTCTTTATTGCTAATTATAAACCTGTACTTTTCATGTAAACTCATTTCAGAAACACAATTTAATTTCTCCACCCTTTCCTTTCTTCTCTATGATCTCTTCCTCTACCCTTCCCTCCCCTCTCCTCTTCTATTTTCCTCTCATTTCTTCTCTCTCTTTTTCAGGTGGCACAGCATCAAGACAGAAAGGATTCCTAGGATGTATTCGCTCCTTACATTTAAATGGGCAGAAACTTGATCTTGAAGAGAAGGCCTTGGTCACACCTGGAGTCAAGCCTGGATGCCCTGGACACTGCAGCAGTTATGGAAACTTTTGTCACAATGGAGGGAAGTGTGTCGAGAAGTATAATGGATACCTCTGTGACTGTACCAACTCCCCATATGAAGGACCCTTTTGTAAAAAAGGTAGGCTTCATTTTTATAATTGATAGGGAATGAGCACGCAGAAGTATAGAACTCATTGGGCCAACATCACAACACATATTCTATAATCCTACCAAATTAGTTGTGTGGCTATAGGCAGCTCACTTATTCTTTCAGTACATTAATAAACATAAATTAATTGAATAAAATATTTTATGAGTAAATAGATAATCAAATTCAGGATATTAACATCTGCCTGTAATTTCGCATACTTTTGACATAATGCAATTTTATAAGGTGAGATCAATATATATAAGTAATAAGAATACTATTGTTACTATTTCTTTTGTTTGTTTGTTTGTTTTTTAGTTTCTGAGTCACCCAGAGCATCTTATTGAATTTCATTTTTATGGCCTATTATTTTCATTTGTTAAACATCTAAAATGACACTTTCGAGACAACAAAATCTAGCAAATCTAGCTTACATAACTAAACTGTGTGATTTTTAGTACCAATTTCTAGAATCATAAATATGCAGTTAGTTGTATAGAAGGAGAGTTGTTTGTTTTTTTTTTAAGAGGTAAATGGTAACTTGGAGAAAAATGAGCCTAAATTTAGTATTTTACAGAATAGGGAAAACCAGAGAAGTTGTGATTACTTTAGTCACATAGATGAACCAATATCAGAAGCCTACCCTGAACTCTGATGCTGTGCTCTGATGCTCTGTCCATCACTCTCAATAATTAAGAGAGTATTGGGGGAAGTATTGGGGTAAAGGAGAACTGTCTTATAGAACCTCCTAAATTTAAACCCCAAGAATTCATGATTTCTCATTACTTGTTGCACAAAGACTGACTTACAATTTATCTTTGTATTTTCATTAAGATAATTGCATTGACAGAAAAAAAGAGAGCTTTATGGATAAAGGATAAACCAGAATTCAAGGGTATTGATTAAGTGAAATAAAGAGCAACTATTTTAATCACTTGAAAGCACCATTTATATATAAACATTTCATATGCTAATTATAACTCTCAGTTCCTCAAAGAAGAACCTCCAAGGTCTCTACTAAACAAATACTTTATTAACCTAACTCCTGTAACTCTTTGAAATTGAAAGTAATAAAACTGCTCCTATTTAACAATACTTTATAATTTATTCCACTGCTGAGAGGCAGCAAGAAGAGAGAATAGGCCTAGAAGTCAGGAAACATGGGCTAAAAATCTAGTCTTGGATACATATAAGCTGTGTCACCCTAGGCAAGTCTCGTAACTACTTGCTCAATAGCCTAGCTTAAGGGTATGAAACATTAAGAGGAAATTTTCTTATCAGAAAATTTTCAATATCAGTGAAATAATTCATTCAGTTTTCCCATCCTATGAAAATGAAATAGAAAGGATAGGAACTAAATTGTACATAAGGAGCACAGGGAAATCTCCATGTCAATCAAAAAATCACATGTTGACATTGCTTATTGCTATATTATTTTGCTTATTTTTTTACTTTGTAAACTATTTCCCAATCATATTTATATTAATTAATTTTAAAACTCTTACTTATTTCCCAATGTAGAAGAGCATTAAGTGGGAAGGCAATTGATGTTAAGTAACTTGCCAAGGATCAAACAACTAAGAAATAACTGAGGCCATATTTGAACCCAGATCCTCCTGTTTCTAGGTATGATTCTCAGTCCACTCAGCCACCTAGCTGCCTCCCCAACCTCAATCACATTTTAACTGGTTCTGTCTCTAGGGATTCTTGGGAACATAAATGCTGAGGTTTTGAAAACTCCCTTCTAGGCAACTGTAAGATTCTGAAATGTAGAGAATTTGCAAGCCTGCCATTTATAGAGGGAATGTTCTGATCAGGAAATTTTCAATATCGTTGAATTCGTTCAGTTCCCATCCTATGTTTTAGAATTTACCTTAATTCTGATTGAATTCTAACTCCTCACTTTGTGAGGAAAAACACCTCCATCCCACAGGGGCTCCCTGACAGTAGATATAACATCATATCTAATGGCCTAGATGGACTGGCATCTCCTGGTGTCCCCTGGTATCAGCCTAGGCATCAAAGTGCAACATTGCCACAGAGGAAGGAGCTAGGGAGATCTATAAAGCCAGCAGAAGAAGCACAAGGTCTCTTTACTTCCACTCTTGAACAGAACGGCTCCCTACATTTCTACAGAAAGAATATGTAGGCCTTAGTCAGCTAAATAGATAATCATAAGTAGGTTAATCTTTCTTTAAGAGAAATGTATCTTTATCTCTTCTCTCTCTCACCTGCTCATTTTATTAATCAATACTTAAAACTGGCAAAACTCAATTTTACTCATAACATCACTCAATCCCCATATAATTTGACTTTGGATGGTATATTAATTTCTGGGAAATATGTAGTAATCCTTAGCAATAATGTAGCAATGTAAGAAAACAATGTATTGGCCATCACATGAAGAAGTCAAATCTTGACACTTCAGACTTATAATCTGAGCTTTGACAGTAAAAACACTGATGCTTGTCCCCTGAAACTTGCCTGTGTATTACTCTCCAAGAAAAATATAGTTTCTGCTCATAGAATGCTCGGATTTTCTACAAATTTGTTTCACACACTGAAGAAATGTTCCACTAAAGTCCTCTCCCCAAGACATACTCTAGCATCATTTCAAATGATATATGCTTAGGTCCATTGCCCAAATAAATAGTACTGTGGACCTTTCTGCATTTCTCTAGCTCCAGTGTTCAACCATCTCATAGATCTTATTGTTCTAAATTTAGATTAATTTTTCTCTGGTTCCCTTCTTCCAGACAAATGCTATTAATATTTTTCTCTTCAGGAAATCATATCTTTCACAAGGACAGGTTTGTATATCCTTTCTACTCTCTCTTGTGTCCCTTTTATCATTTTTTTAAGTTAAATGAAGCTATATGCTGAGTAATTTTCATCTTGCCACATCATTCACTCTTTCTGGATGTTTAATCATACACAAATAACCTCGTACCATTCAGAAACTGATGCTTTCAGGAATTGGACTTCTATGCAATGGAATAGTGGCAGAACTATCCTAGAAATATATAGTCTTAGAGCCTTTCCAGTCTAAACCTACTGCCCAATTTATAAAATCCCTATTGCTACATTTAGGATAAGTGGTAATTCAGTTTTTCCTTGTAAATCTCATCAGAAAATCTCCTACTTAATATAACAACATTTTCTATTTTCAGCCAAATTTAATTGTTCCTTATATTAAGTCAAAATTCCATGTATGAATACACCAGATTTGAAATGACCTCCTTAAAATTTGACACTATGGTTGTTTTCTGACCTGAATAAAGTATAGTAGGGCTATTAATTCCCACCATATTGTATTTTTTAAAATGCTTTTCTTTTGATGGAGGTTGATCATAACTTAGAATCATGTGTCTATAAAAATGGAGAACTGGGATTTTTCAAACCACAATGTCAGGCACTTCCAGAAGCAGGCCTCTTTCTCCTCTATGCCTTTTATTTTTATATTGTTCAGCCTTCAGTTTTTTTTCAAGACTTCAAACATTAGCCCCCACACCATCTGCAGGTCCTTCACCTGAATAGATGTCCTCTATTCTATAATTATATATTTTGGGTATTATTATGATTCTATAGTTAATTGTAAAAGTTTACTTTTATTCATTATTGTTAGCTTGGATTCATGATTCTTGTTAAGATTTATGGAAAATTTCCTTTTATCCAATAGGTTAGCAATTCTTCCTAGCTATATCATCTGACATTTTGATAAGCTGCCATATATGATTTCAATCATTCTAAGAATATTAACAGAATGGAGTTAAGGACAAAGCTTTGCAGCATACCACCAGAGATCTTCCTCTATATTGAAATCAATTGATTACCAATTTTCTTGGAAAGTAATTTCTTGAAATGCTACATAAACTATCTAATTCTATTATTTTTCTATTTTATCCACAAAAATATCACTCAAAATCACCAAGTTGCTTAAATATAAATATATTATATTAGTATTATCTAATTTAACTCTGAAAGTCCTCCAAATTAAAAAAGTTAATAAGTTTTTAAAAAAGCAAGTTTAGTATCACAGAAATATGATGTAGGAAATAAAGAACTTGATTTGAAGTCAGCAAGACAAAAATGACTTCAAATATGTTCTAATCCTTTAACCCAGGGATTTTCTAGTCCTCTGCATCTCAATTTCACCTATAAAATGAGGAAGTTGCACTCTGAAGTACCTCCCAACTATGAATCTGAGATCTTCTAATTCATTAATTTTTGACTTTCCAGTTACTCAATTCTGGTCCTTAAGGCCTGGTTTTCTGTTTTAATCTTTTGGCATTTAGCTGTAATTTTTTGGTTCTGTAATATAATTTGTTGATTTTCCCACTTCTCTTTCCAGAGGGCTTCCATCTTTCTGATAATAAGCTCCATTTGAGACTCTTCCAGGGCTTGTGGACAATTTTCATTTTTTTTTTCGGTTTTGCCTTTGTTTGAGTTTCATCCAGTATTTCCTCTGTAGCCTGGTTTTTTTCCTCCATAAACATTTTCGAGGGTGACAGCTTTCTTTTTTGATTTCCTGGTGGGATTTTGAGGCTCCTATGCACAGTTAGCCTTTTTTTCTGGATGTTTTCAGTTCCCTCTTTAGTCAGAAATAAGAGTCTGCTGAGCAGGTTTTTTTGTGTATGGACTTATTGAGCAGACTCGATTTTCCTCAGTCCTTTGTGGCTTTTCTTGGTACCTTCCTCCAGGGGGCTCTCAGTGTCTGCTCTCCCTTGCCCACCTGGTTTTACAGTTTAGCTACTTTCGGGGTGGGCCCCCTGCAGACCTAGTCAATTCCCAAGGACCCAAACAAGGCTCCCTGTTCATTCCAGAGGCACTCCTGTCTCATTCACTGGCTCTGGTAGGTGTGCTGGCTCTGTGCACCTGAAATCTGCACTCTCACATCTTGAGTTTTTCTGCCTAGCTGCCTTCGGGATAAGGGGGGGGGTCCCCTTCTGTCCTATTCAGCTCCCAAGGGCACAGAAGTGCCCTCTCCTCTCTTCAGAGGCACCCCTTGCACTTTCGTCTCCTCTTGCACTGGCCCTGGCCCTATAAGTGGAAGTGGGGGAGGGTGGATCCACTCATGGTTGGGTGGAAGCCATTTCCCCCTCTTATAGGCTGGTAAAGCCCCCATCCCACGCACCTTCACTTCTGTGCCCCGCTCTACAGCTCCTCTGCTCTTCTGATAAAGATTCTTAAGGTCTTTTGGGGGTGATCCTTGTCGGTGTATGTCGGTGTGTCAGGGAGAGTGAGTAAGCCACATTTAGCTGGCCGCCATGCTTACCCGGAAGTTGAGATCTTATAATCTCAAATAATCAACATTTCCCTTTTTAACTAATCAAACCTTCTTTAGAGTATACTGACTATTAGTAATATACCCTCTTAAGAATATAGTTTAGGAAATAATCTGAATTGGAAACAGACAAAATATTTATGCATGCTCTAAAGACTGGACATTAATTGGCCAGTCTCCCCTCATTGCATAATAAAATGTTTAAATAATAATTTTGAATGTTATGCCTTGAGATTCTATAATATGCCATGAAAAATCAGATGTTATATTACTGATCAGTTGAAACATATAAATAATTTTGTTTAATGTTTATTTTGCCTACTAACATATATATATATATATACAGTAGTGTATGAATGTATTCATAAAATACATATTGCGACACCTCAAACAATATCATGCCTTGAAATCACGTTTTAGAGTCATATCATCTTCCTTTATAAATAAAAGTGTTAGACTACAAAAAAACTCTATGTTCCAATTTATATGTGCATTCTACATTAAATCCCCCTGAACTATCTCCTTTTAGACTCTCAGACTATTAGAGCACTTAGAAAATAAATGTGACTTCCTGATATTCCCCAAATATTTTAGCCAACTTAAACTTTAAGATAAGAAGATAAGACATATATGTCCTCTTAAGGTTTTTCATCCTTCCATTTAATGAACTAAATCCCTCTAAAATTTAGATTCTCCTTGTTCTTCATTCTATCATGTGAAAAGTTTTTTAAAACTCTGTAAAATAATTCACTTTTTCAAAAGTTCTTTTTTTCAATGGTTTAAGTTTTTAGCTAATATCAAGATAGTTGGAATCTGTGACTATCAGAACTTTCCTTTCAGCTAGTTTATTTTTATTTCATTTTTTAAATCGATAACCTTTCATCCATCTTTTTCATTAAGTTTAAGTATTTGCAGGATCCATCCAAGCTGATACTGTTTCTACTTTTCTAAACCTTTATTTTCATCTAGTCAGTTAGTTCATCATGTGTTTATTAAACACTATTTTTCAGACACTGTGCAAAATACTAAGGCTACAGAGACAAACACATTTCCTCACCCTCAAGGAACTCATTCTAATAGGGAAGATGACATGCAAACAACCATGAGCACACAAGATAATCATTTCAATAAAATGAAAGGTATTATAACAATGAAGGCATTGCGGAAGGGAGAGAGAGCCTCTGAAGAACTTTTTTTTTTTTTTGGAAAAAGATCAAATTTGAACTGAGTCTTAAAAATTACAAGGAAGATGTGGTATAGATACATATGCATAAATATAAGATATTAATGTATTCCTGACCAGCATCACAAGTTCTTTCCTTTTCTGTCAGATCTATTTCTTTTTAATGAGGAATGACTTCTTTTCCATATTTTAGATCTGATTCCTATCCTAGTTGGTGTTGGTAATATATAAGAAGTAATTGTATGTGAAAATCATAATTTAACTTTTTTAAACTTTTAAACATTATTTAATTTGTTCATTTTCAAACATTATTTCTTGGAAACAAAGATCATTTTCTTTTCCTCCCCCACCCTGCCACCCCTCCCATAGCCGATGCATGATTCCACTGGTTATCACATGTGTCCTTGATTTGAACCCATTTCCATGTTGTTGGTCTTTCCATTAGGGTGTTCATTTAGCGTCTCTCCTCAGTCATGTGCCCTTAACCCCTGTAGTCCAACAGTTGTTTTCCTCAGTATTTTTACTCCTACAATTTGTCCTCTGCTTGTGGATGGTGTTTTTTCTCCTAGGTCCCTGCAGATTGTTCAGGGACATTGCATTGCCACTAATGGAGGAGTCCATTACATTCGATTGTACCACAGTGTATCAGTCTCTGTGTACAATGTTTTCCTGGTTCTGCTCCTTTCGCTCTGCATCACTTCCTAGAGGTTGTTCCAGTTCCCATGGAATTCCTCCACTTTATTATTCCTTTTAGCACAATAGTATTCCATCACCAACATATACCATAATTTGTTCAGCCATTCCCCATCCAAGGGCATCCAAGGGCATCCTCTCATTTTCCAATGTTTTGCCACCACAAAGAGTAAAGCTATAAATATTCTTGTATAGGTCTTTTTCCTTATTATCTCTTGGGGGTACAAACCCAGCAGTGCTATGTTGTTGATTATTCGACTAGCTTTTTGGTTGATTCTCTACGATTTTTTAAGCATCTAGTTTATCCCCATCGCAGATGATGTTAGCTAATGGTTTTAGATATATACTGTTTGTTATTTTTAGGAATGACCCTTCTATTCCTATACTTTCTAGTGTTTTTAATAGGAATGGGTGTTGTATTTTATCAAAGGCTTTTTCTGCATCTATTGAGGTAATCATATGATTTTTGCTGATTAGCTTGTTGATATTTTCAATTATGAGGATGGTTTTCCCAATATTGAACCAGCTCTGCATTGCTGGTATAAATCCTACTTGATCATAGTGAATGACCCTCCTGATCACTTGCTGGAGTCTTTTTTGCTAGTATCCTATTTAAGATTTTTGCATCTATATTCATTAGAGAGATTGGTCTATAGTTTTCTTTCTCCATTTTTGCACTTCCTGGCTTTGTTATCAGTACCATGTTTGTGTCATAAAAGGAGTTTCGTAGAACTCCCTCTTTGCTTATTATGTCAAATAGTTTGTATAGTATTGGTATTAACTGTTCTTTGAATGTTTGATAGAATTCACTTGTGAATCCATCAGGCCCTGGGGATTTTATCTTAGGGAGTTCTTTGATGGCCTGTTGGATTTCGTTTTCTAATATGGGATTATTTAAGAATTCTATTTTTTCTTCTGTTAGTCTAGGCAGTTTATATTTTTGTAAATATTTATCCATATTGACTAGATTGGTATATTTATTGCCATATAATTGGGCAAAGTTGTTTTTAATGATTTTCTTAATTTCCTCTTCCTTGGAGGTGAGGCCCCCATTTTCATCTTTGATGCTGTTAATTTGATTTTCTTCTTTCCTTTTTTAAATTAGATTGACTAGTACTGTGTCTATTTTGTTTGTTTTTTCAAAGTACCAGCTTCTAGACTTATTTATTAGTTCAAAAGTTGTATCACTTTCAATTTTATTATTTTCTCCCTTAGTTTTTAGGATCTCTAGTTTTGTTTTTTCTGGGGATTTTTAATTTGTTCTCTTTCAAGTTTTTTTATTTGCATTTCCAATTCATTGATCTCTGCCCTCCCTAATTTGTTAATATATGCATTCAGGGATATGAATTTTCCTATGAGTACTGCTTTGGCATAAGGTTTGAAGGATGTCTCACCATTATCATTTTCTTCAATGAAATTATTAATTGTTTCTATGATTTTTTCTCTAAATAACTGATTTTGGAGTATCATATTATTTAATTTCCAATTAATTTTTTATTTGGCTCTCCATGTACCCTTACTGATTACTATTTTTATTGCCTTATGATCTTAAAAGTTTCCAGTTATTATTTTTGCTTTTCTGCATTTGTATTCCATGTTTCTGTGATCTAGTGTATGGTCAATTTTTGTGAATGTGTCATGTGGTGCTGAGAAGAAGGTGTATTCCTTTTTGTCCCTATTTATTTTTCTCCATATGTCTATTAACTCTAATTTTTCTAAGATTTCATTTACGTCTTTTACCTCTTTCTTATTTATTTTTTTATTTGATTTATCTAAATTTGATAGTGGTTGGTTTAGGTCTCCCACTGATATGGTTTTACTGTCTATTTCTTTGTTCAATTCTTCTAGTTTCTCCATTAGAAATTTGGATGCTATACCATTTGGTGCATACGTGTTGATTAGTGATATTTCCTCGTTGTCTATATTCCCTTTTAACAGAATATATTTACCTTCCCTATCCCTTTTAACCAGGTCTATTTTTGCTTTGGCCTTGTCAGATATCATGATTGCAACTCCTGCCTTATTTCTATCTTTTGAGGCCCAAAAAGTCTTATTCCATCCTTTAATTCTCACCTTGTGAGTATCTATCTGCCTTATGTGTGTTTCTTGGAGACAACATATTGGAGGGTTTTGCATTCTAATCTATTCTGCTATTCATCTACTTTTTATGGATGAGTTCATCCCATTCACGTTCAAAGTTATCATTGTCACTTGTTGATTCCCTGGCATTTTGATATCTTCCCCCAAATCTGACCTTTCTTCTTTAGCTATAACCTTTTATAGTAGTGATTTACTTTAGATCAGTCCCCCTAATCCCCTCCCTTGTTATGCTTCCCTTTCTAGCCCCTCCTTTTTTGTTCCCTTCCCCTCCCCCCTCTCCTCTCGCTTTTTTATATTCTTTCCAGCTCCTTAATTTCCCCTTCTCTCTTATCCTGTTGGATAAGATTAAATTCAAGATCCTCCCTCTCACAGTTGATTTCACTGAGAGTAAGGTTTAAGTAATACCAATTTGCACTTTCTTCTTCTCCTTCTTATAGAATTCTTCCCCTCCCCTTCCCATGTGTATCTTTGTGTGACAAAGATTATTCTATTTAGTTTTTACTATTTCTTGAAGTATATCTTAGTACTATCAATGATACCCCCCTCCCTTTTTTTCTTCCCCCCCTTTCTCCATATCATATTGATGCCCCAATCTTTCCCTATGACTGATTCTTCTAACTACTCTAATGATGCATACAATTTTTGGGAGTTTCACATTACATTTTCTCCACCTATAAATATATATAATCTTATATAAATGTAGTCCTTATAGAAGAGAGTTTGAATAAAAGAAAAAAGATAACATTTTTCTCCTTTTCCCTTTCCTTCATATTTACCTTTTCTTGTTTCTCTCACTCTTTGTGTTTGGATGTCAAACTTTCCACAGTGCTCTACTCTTTTCTTTATAAATACTTTGAAATCTTCTATTTTGTTGAATGCCTATACTTTCCCCTGGAAGTGTATAATCAGTTTTGATGGATAGCTGATTCTTGGTTGAAGACCCAGCTCTCTTGCCTTTCTGAATGTCATGTTCCATGCCTTAAGGTTGTTCAGAGTGGAAATTGCAAGGTCTTGTGTCACCCTGATTGCCATTCCTTTATATCTAAATTATCTTTTTCTGGCTTCTTGTAAGATTTTTTCTTTTGCTTGAAAGTTTTGGAATTTGGCAATTATATTCCTTGGAGTTGTCTTTTGGGGGTTTAGTGTAGAGGGTGTTCTGTGAACTCTTTCAATGCCTATATATCCCCTTGTTCTATAATCGCTGAGCAGTTTTCTTGAATGATATCTTGTATTATGATATCAAGATGACTGTTTATTTCTGGCTTTTCTGGTAGACCAATGATTCTCAGATTGTCTCTCCTTCCTCTGTTTTCCAGGTCTGTCACCTTGTCATTGAGATATTTTATGTTTTCTTCTAATTCATTAATTTTTTAACTTTGCTTTATTGATTCTTGCTGTTTTACAAGATCATTGGTTTCTAGTTGCTCAATTCTGGTCCTTAAGGCTTGCTTTTCTGCTTTGATCTTTTGGCATTCAGTTATAAATTTTTGGTTCTCTAATATAATTTGTTGGTTTTCTTTTTGAACCATTTCCCACTTCTCTTTCCAGAGGGCTTCCATCTTTCTAATGATAGGCTCCATTTGAGACTCTTCCAGGATTTGTGGACAATTTTCTTTTCTTTTTTTCCCTTTGTTTGAGTTTTGTCCAGTATTTCTTCTATAGCCTGGGTTTTTCTTCCATAGAAACTTTTGAGTGTGACAGCTTTCTTTTTTGATTTCCTGGTGGGATTTTGAGGCTTTTGTGCACAGTTAGCCATTTTCTCTGGATGTTTTCAGTTCCCTCTTTAGTCAGAAAACAGAGCCTGCTGAGCAGTGTTGGTTTTGTGTCTGTGGTGTGTGTGTGTGTGTGTGTGTGTGTGTGTGTGTGTGTGTATGTGTGTGTGTGTGTGTGTGTGTAATTAATGAGCAGGGTCTCAGTTTTCCTCAGTCCATTGCAGCTTTTCTTGGTGCCTTCCTCTAGGGGGTGCTCAGTGTCTGCTCTGTTTTACCCGCCTGGTTTTTTGGTTTAGTTAATTTTGGGGGTGGGTCCCTAGAAGACCTTGTTAATTCCCAAGGACCCTAAAAATGCTCCTTGTTCATTCCAGAGGGATTCCTGTCTCACTCCCTGACTCTGGCAGGTGCGCTGGCTCTGGGCACCTGAAGTCTGCTCTCTCTCATGTCTTGAGTTTTTCTTCCTAGCTGCCTTCAGGGTGGGGTCCCCCTGCTGTCCTAGTCAACTCACAAGGGCACAGAAGTGCCTTCTCATTGCTTCAGAGGTGCCCCTTGCTCCTTTGTCTTGGCGTGCGCTGGTCCTGGCTCTGGCCCTATAGGTGGGGGTGGGACAGGCTGGGTCTACTCCCATTTGTGTTTGGTTGGAAGCCCTTTCCCATTCTTATAGGCTGGTAAAGCTTCACTCCCATGCACCTTCACTGCTGGTCCCCTTTCTACACCTCCAACGCTCCTCTGAGATACATTCTTTTTTTTTTTTAAACCCTTACCTTCCATCTTGGAGTCAATACTGTGTATTGGCTCCAAGGCAGAAGAGTGGTAAGGGTTAGGCAATGGGGGTCAAGTGACTTGCCCAGGGTCACACAGCTAGGAAGTGGCCGAGGCCAGATTTTAACCTAGGACCTCCCATCTCTAGGCCTGGTTCTCAATCCACTGAGCTACCCAGATGCCCCCCTGATATACATTCTTAAGGTCTTTTGGGGTGCTCCTTATAGGTGTATGTCGGTGTGTATCAGGGAGAGTGAGTAAGCCACGTTTAGCTGGCCGCCATGTTTACCCGGAAGCTCGATTTCAGTTTTTTCTCATAATCTGTATTAGAATATAAATACTTGACAATTCATGTAATATTCTTTCTTTTTTTTTCTCCTAAGTACTTTTTCCAATGAATAACTATATAACTGAATCCTAGTGCTATTCTTTGTAGCTGATAAACTAAAAAGTATCCAAATATAATGCTTTATCTGGGCAGTTTTCTCTGTCTCACTGAGGAAATTTCCATTCTCAATTTAAAGAATGGTATGTCTCCAGGGGTCATAGTCTTCTTACTCTTGAAGAAAAAAAAAAACACCTTCCATCCTTGACTCTTGAGTCTATCATTCTGCTCTCTTAAACAATAACCTTGACTTGATTTGACTGTCCCGTAATACATATTGTATTCTTCTGTCAAACTTCAATAGAAAGTTACACAGTTACCATATCTTCTTTTTCTCACAAAACTTCAAACTTAAATGGAAGAAATAATGTAAATATATGACCTATACTTTAAGGTGCTTTACTTTCCTTCTCAAAATATCATAATTCCAAGGAATATTTAACTTTAGTATTATTTTAATATGTTTCATGTATTCCTTTGTCCAATGGAAACTCTTGTTCCCTTCTCAGAATAATGTTTTTTTTAAATACAAAAAATAAAATATATATGATTATTAAGGAAACTAATTATAGTCAAACATAGTTATCAAGATATATGCATTCTTAAAGTTCACAGACTCTAGATTAAGAAATACTTTCCTAGAGATTCTGATGTCTCTGAGAATATGATTTTGATAAGAGCAATTGCAAAGTACTCAGCTGTTATGAATGAACATTACACTGACCCAGGGTGATGTGCAATATTGTTTTCCAGTGGGCTTCTGGGAACTGGAAAAGCAGTGAAATTGAACAAGATTCAAAAACTGGTTGAGGTTAAATCCAATTTTACTGAATAGTATAGAAATCTAGTCAAGTATGAGACTGTCTTTAGATAATGTCCCCAACAATCATTTTTTTTTCAAAATACCCAGACAGTTCCATTATTTCATGTCCCTGAAACTTTCTAATGGCATAGGGACATCAAATATCTCCTCCTGAGCCAGATTTCTATACAGAGAATTCATCAAACCCTTTTTTTTTTTGGTCTCTGACAGTGGTGATAAGAGCTATTCTATGGCAAGGATAGGTGATTTGCTAATTGGCCCTCTTGATTCTGAGGAAGGCTTTTTAATTTTCTTTCATTTTTATGTTGTTTTATCATATGGAATATTTAAATCTGATTGTCAGCATACTGTCATTTTTTTTAAACCCTTACTTTCTGTCTTAGAATCAATACAGTGTATTGGTTCCAAGACAGAAGAGTGGTAAGGGTGTAAATCTTGAAATCTCTCAGACTTGTGAATGTTAAAAATTTCCCCATCAGGGAATTCTTAATTGGAACAAATTCCCTACTGAGAAACATTCCCCATTTTGATGTGAGAACTCACCAGGATCAGAAATGGGAGGACCTCTACTCCACCCGTACTTAAGACTGCTTTAGGGGAGAAAACTCCTTGCTAAACAAAAGAAAGTACTTGGACCCATGCTTATAATAAGGCAAGGAGTTCTTTGAGCCAGGCCTGTTTTTAGAATTGATACAATGGGATGCTAGGTACCTAAAAGGGACAGGCAAGTTTTCTCTTGATGAGATTAGTTGACTCAGCTGTGTTTTCTCTCCTTCAGATTTACTGAGGATCGACACAGCAGCATTTTTTCTGATTCAGACTTACTGAGGAGATTTGTCAATTTAGCAGGAATTTAGATGGGCAGTCCTTTGGAAAGCGTCTACAGTGATTGGTAGATGCAGGGACTTAGGGGAGGTGACAAGGGAGAAAAATCCCTATTTAAGAAAAAGCAGAATCTCTTGAGGAGAATCCTTTTGGAGATATGCTCTTGGAGAAGGAATTCCTTTTGGAGGATCTCTGATGAGGACCGCTTGGGAAGAATCTCTTGAGAGAGGTTCTGGAGAAGGGAAGCTCTTGGAGGACAATCTCTAAGGAGGTCTTGCTGGAGCTCCTCTAAGGGGACTCTGTCCCTCTGGAGGCTCTGGAGAGAGGCCCTTTGGAACAGTCTCTGGCTGTAAGGCTCCCTGGTGAAGTCAGCTGAGATGGAGCTGGACTGGTGTCACTAGAATCCTTGTTTAGGCAGACCTTGTGGTGAGTGTTAAAAGACTGACTGACTGATTCTCTCCCTTCAGACTCAGGTCTAGGCTATATTGGCTTGAGACCCTTCATACTTATTTCCTTTTTCTCTCTTTCTTTCTTTAATTCCACATTTGTATTAATTAAAAATCTCTATAAAACCCAGTTGACTTGGGTATTTGAATAATTGGGAATATTTCCCTGGAGACCACCTTATATTTGATTTAAAAACCAAGACACTGTAGTGAAATATATTTTCTGGGGTCAAATTTACTCACCATCTCTTATAACTATCACAATTTATATCTTCCACCATTTTAATCACTACAGTTTAATACCTTAACCATTTTAAATCTCACAAGGGTTAGGCAATAGGGGTTTAGTGACTTGTCCAGGGTCACATAACTAAGAAGTGTCTGAGGCCAGATTTGAACCAAGGACCTCCTGTCTCTAGGCCTGGCTCTCAAACTACTGAACTACCCAACTGCCTCCTAATGTCATTCAAAACTCTTTTAACTTGACTGATTTTTAGGTATTAATGGTCCATTGCCAAGGCAAAATTAATGTTTAACTTTCACTCAAGCCATTACCTCAAGGCAAAGGTGATCTTATTACCTAATCTCCACTCATTTCAATGGCACATACTGGTCCAGCCCAAGTTATATCTCTTTCCTGAGACATTCCCCAATTGCTTCAGTACTTCTGAGAAATGTATTGTCAGTTCTACCTACTGGACATGACATATAGTATATTTAAATTATTTTTCTTTTTAAATGTATATCCTTCCTCCTTAACTATACCATTGAAAGCAAATCCTGTTTTTTTTTCCTTTTTTATTTTTAAACTTAGTAGATACTCAGTGTCTTTTTGCCAGTGAAAATTACTTTGCTTTGGATAACATTACAATCAGTTATAAGAGTCTTAAAGTTAGTTTTACTCATTTACCAGCCCATATGTTTTATTTTTTCCTCCCTTCTCCTTTATTCTTTAGACTACTATTGGAGATGTGAGTGCTCATAAAACTCAATTTTATTCATCGAGAAGTCTCAAACTCTTGGTTTATAGAAATTCAAGAAATTAATAACTTTCACTCATAAAAACCCAAGAAGAATTGGGTATCAGATTGACTAGTCACTTTCAGATTGTTAAAACCAAACCAAACCAAACCAAACAAAAATATCTAGGAAACATAAAACTGAAAAATATAGATTTGTCTTGTCTTTACCCTCTGGCTAAAAAATACATGTTTGAAGTATTGACTGTTGTAAGTATAAAAAAATAAAGAAAACATTTATGGTCTTGTAGTATCTATGCCTATATCTAGTTTGCTATTGTTAGTAGATTGCCCTGAAGTAGCCTAAGGTTTTAATAAAAGAAAAGAAAAATAAATTAAAAACAAAACATTATTCTGCTAATTAAGAGATGTTAGCCTAGAATGTAGGCAGAGATTCCCTGAGGAAATGTACTCAGAAAACTTCTGGAATCTAGTTAATGATTAGCCAAAAACTTCTCCTGTCAGAGATCCCCAATGTATATCCTCATAATCATGAGTAGACATACTTTATATGAACCACTTTCTCTGAATCTTAGTAAAATGAGGTAACATCTCTAATTTTCTGGGGATAAATATTCAACTTTTTTGTTTCAGATACAATAATTATTTCATGATTTTTGTTTGTTCTTCTTTTTTGTTTTATTTTAATTTCTAATGAGGGAACAACTGTGCCACAGGAATATGAGGTAAAAGTCATGTTTAAGCACACCGAAAGGGCCACATAGACATATATGGCACATGACACATAGAGAACTCCAGGGGAGAAGTACAAAAATGAGTGTGTTGTGACTAAAAATGTGAAGTTAACAAAAAAAAATTAATGAAAATTCCATAAGTGGTTATGCCCAGGTATGTGTGTGTCATGGGGCAAATCTTCCATGATCCTCAGTCTAAGTATTTCACCCAAGGGAGAAGAGTAGTAAAGACTAGGCAAATAGGGTTAAATGTCCACTCCAAGCTCAGATTGCTAGGAAGTTGCTAAGGCTAGATTTGAAACCTAATGACCTCCTGGCTTCATTACAATACATTGAGCCTCCTAGTTATCCCTAGGTCCTTAAATTTTATGGCTCTGCCAATAATAGACATTTCTCATTGTTGCATCTAATTCATATACTTCTGTTTGCTCACAGACAACTCTCTCCCATGTCAGGAAAACAATAATAATAATAACAATTCACATTTATCAAGCACTTTAAGAAGTACTAAGTTCATCATCAACATTAAACATGGGAGTTTGACATAGTGAATATTATTCTCATTTTACAGTAAAAGAAAATGAAATTCATAGTAATTCAAAATCATTCATTTTAAGTGTCAAAACTGGCCAATGTCTCCTGTTGAGAAGTCCAAGTCTCTTTTCATCACAGCAGACTATTTTTCAGTACTTTGGTGTCTTATTTTTAAAGGATTTATAATCAATTCAGTAACAATTCATAGAACATTTCTTCTATGTAAAACACTGAACTCTCTCAATATGTAATGCCCCTGTTTTGTCTTCCAGAGGTTTCTGCAATTTTTGAAGCCGGTACTTCTGTTACCTATGTTTTCCAAGAGCCTTATCCAGTGACCAAGAATACAAGTCTTTCTTCCTCAGCCATTTATGTGGATTCTGTGCCATCATCTAAAGAGAATATTGCATTTAATTTCTTGACAGGCCAAACACCCTGCCTTCTACTGTACATTGACTCTTACTTTCAGGACTACTTGGCTGTTCTTCTTAGTAAGAATGGTAAGTGTTAATAAAATACTGAGCTGAAATGTCAGTGGGTATTCTCTGGAATTCTGGTCAGTCCCTTGTGGATTCAGTTCCCTTGATGGTGCCTAATCTCAGTCAAAAGCAACCAGGAGACATTAAGCTTTACTGTTCAAGATTGGTATTCAGATCAACTACTTCAGTGTTAAAGTCTTAAGTGCTTCAACTTTAATTTTACTCAACTGTAGAGCAGTAATTCTTTATTATTTATCCCATGTGGAGCCCATTAAGTATAAGGGAAAAATTCATAATAACTACAGTCTTGCAAAAAAGTTTGACCACATACATCTTGTCATCTTTATTGAAATTACTTTCACTGGGGCTTGTTTAAGGGGAAAAAAGATAATATATACTTAAGCGACATTTATAGACATATAGTCCCCATCATGGAAAGTAATGAATACATATGCAATCTCAATTGTTTTATATGATATCTGAAATACTATTTTCATTCCTGTGAGCCATATGTTGGCAGAAACTTTGACATCATAACCTATCTAGAAAAAGTCAACCAAGCAAAAAATGTGAAGGACATAAACTATTTGATACAGAGAATACTGTTGTAATTATTTCAGCATATGTAGAATTTTTCTTCTTATCTTGGTACTCAATGGTATATATACCTAGTAATGGAATCACTGGGTCAATGGGAATGGATATTTCTTTGCATAATTCTAAATTATTTTTCAGAAAGGTCAGACCAATTCAAAACTTTGGGTGACTAAGATGATGAAGAGCTACATAAAATATATCATATAAAGAATTCTTAAAGGAACTATAGGATGTATACTCATTTCATTCCATCCTTTCATTTATTCAAAAATAGCTTTAACAATTATTAACTAAGCATAAGAAATAGTGCTAAACCTATAGGAATAGAAAGAAGAGAGTATTTGCCAAGAGAATTAAGTTGATGAAACAGTTATTAAGTGCCCACTATGTGCTAGGCACCATTTTTGTTACAAAGAAAGCCAGAACATATTCCCTGTTCCCAAGGTTGTAGGAGTCGAATGGAGGGAAAAACATAAAAAAAATTCTGAACAAATTATGTACAAGAAATTGACTCACAAAGGGAAGGAAATAGAAGGTGACATTTAGTGATTCACATAAGAAATATCAGGGGGCAGCTAGGAATCTCATTGCATTGAGACCCATTCACCTAAGATATTTGCTAGCTATGTGACCCCCAGCAAGTCACTTCACTCCCATTGTCTAGCCCTTACCTCTCTTCTGCCTTGGAATCAATAGCACCCACATCACAATGGTGTTGTTTGAATAAAAAAATGATAATACTTTTAAGGTGTTTGCACTGTCTCTCATATAGCATTTAATAAACGTCTGTTCCCTTTCCCAAACTAAAAAAAAAAAAAAAAACCAACAACTTCATATTGATACACGAATTCAAATAAGCAGAAATTATCTTTTAAAGTGTAGACATTTGGTTTTGCTTTCTTTCCTTCTTCTTGAAATGAACTAAGCTAAGGGAAAGGACATTTTGATGAGGCAGGAGGAAAGAAGGAATTGGTCTTAAAGCATAATGAATTTAAATAACACTAGTAGTAGCAGTAATACTTATTTAACACTTAGTGCCTGACAAATTGCTTTTTTCATCACATACTTATCAGATTGGCAGTATAAGTATTATTAGTCCCATTTTATAAAAAAAAGGAAACTGAGACTGAAATAGGTGAAATTATTTGTCCAATTTCAAAAAATTGTTAAAAGCATAATCCATGACCTTAATTCTGGGGTTCTGACCCTAAGTGTGACTGAAGTGTTATACTACAAGACTTTGGTGGGATGAGGGCCTTTCTTAGCCTGGTTGAGTAAGAACTGAGAAGAGAACAAAAATTGGGAAGGATACATTAAAGACAAAATTTACTTCATGGTTTTGACTGAACTGTTTCTGTTATCCTCAAAGTCCCTAGGTATTTGTGAATACAAGAAAAGTGTTTCATTGATTGTATATGATTTTTGTTTCTATTTGCTTCACATAATCTTTTGCTGAAATCAGTTCCATTTTCTTCTCTTTCATCATCTGTTCCTCTTGTTCATTTGATAGTGAAGAGACTAAATTAGTCCATATGTTCTAAGAACAGTATTTAACAATGTTTCATCTTAGCATAGAAAGACCAGAATTGTAGTTTGCTTTTATCATAGAGATTACTCAGACGTCATCTAGCCTCTCACTTTATTTCAGCTTTTTATTTATATCAATAGTATTAACACATGCATTTACAAGACACCCTGTCTACCTTTGCAATCATGAGCATATTGGGGAAAATAATGATGAATGAAGACGCTTTACATTTTTAACACACCTGGCACTGGCAAGATAGCACCCAGCATTGGAGCGTCTTCAAATCTACGGCTCAACATCTGTTTGCCAATGCTGGGTCTGACCTAAAAATACCTCAATCTGAAGCTCTTCAAAATTTAATATCTCCCCTCTCCTACTCTGAAACAAACAGGTACCCCAGCAATGCAAAAATAAAAACCAAAAAACAAAACAATGCCCCTTATAAACAATGGAGACAGACTATTCAGGAAACATCAACATCTTAGTTCTCTAAAATAACAGTCCCAATCACCTCTGCCTGGATGGTATACATTTTTCCAAAGTGACATTTTCTGAAATTATATATATATATATATATATATATATATATATATATATATATATATATATTTAATCTTGAAATGCATTAAGCATTTGTTAAACATAATGTGTTAGACACTCTGCTAAGTACCAGGGACAAAAAAAATACAATAATACTATCCTGCTCTCAGAAAGATCACATCCTTTAAATATAAATATAAATATATATATATATATATTTAAATATATATATATGTGTGTGTGTGTGTGTATAAGTTATTGATGACTCCTGACTCCCTTACCCCACCAATCCTCATTCCTATAAGAGCGTATCACCTCACCACCACCTAGTAAAATCAAATGCTCCTTTGTGGTCTAGCTCATGTGTCATCTCCTTTAATTGATCTTTTCTGATTCCTCCAGATCTTAAGGCTTTACCAGTTATTGTGTATTTATTTTATATCTCTAATTCCCACAATGACTTTATTTTGAACAGGCAGATAGAACACTCTACTTGGAATAAAAAAGACACAAGATCAAATCTAGCCTCAGATACATAGCAGCTACGTAATTCTTGGAAAACCAATTAACATCTGTCTCTTTCAGTTTCCTCATCTATAAAATGGGAATAATAACAGCACCTACTTCACAGGGTTATTGTGGAGATCAAATGAGATCATAGTTCTAAATTGTTTCTCAATTAACTGATCTATTAAGGATCTCATTAATGAGCTTATATTTATAAAGGTCTTAGAGGATCTCAGATAAAAGTTGGAAAATAAATGCAAAGAGATATTATTATAATACAAATTTTTGTATATATTATATATATGGGGGATTGTATTTATTGATTTGGGGTTAAAATTCTAATTAGAGCCCACTGAATTAGGGAAACAGTTGAAATATTTATAAAAAAAATCAATTCTTTCCTATCAAAGAATATTATCATCCTCTTTCAAGGATCACTTGACCTGCAAACACCTGCATCTTGAGATGTGTAACATATTCCTCATAAGGCCATGATTTGGATGGTTTGGATGATTGCTGTTAAGTTAATTGCTTTGGACAGTTACACAGAGACAGTATAAAAGCATTATTCCTCTTTTTCTTCAAAGAATCTGGAATAATAGCTGCCACCCACACTAACCTACTCTTGAAGTTCAGAGATGGGGACTGGGTAATCATAATAATCAACATAAAAGTTGATATGAATGCTGGTAGTGACTTGTTGAAAGGAGAGAATAAAAACCAAAAGTAAATTCTCAATAATCAAATAGCACAAAGAACTTTCTGCATTATATTATCTATGCACTTAAGAAATCCTTTTTACCAATCAGAAGACCCAGGAAGTAAGATCTTTAACTGAAAGGAATATTTTTAATACTTCCTAATTTTATAGATGTGCACACCCCTTCCTCTGATGAAAACCATTAATTCACTATACCTGAAAGTTATTGTGATGATCAAATAAGGCAAAATTTCTAAAGCATTGTGTCAAATTTAAAGTTTTTTTCAAATACTATTAGTAGTAGTAGTAGTAATAGTAATATTGATGGAATTTATTAGAGCTTGGGCTTAACTACCCAACCTTTGGAGAAAATATAATTTAAAAAATTGCGTTCTAAAGCATAGAAAGGCATCAGAGTAAGAAATTAGTGGGTTACTTTTTTTTCAGTAGTATCAATAGAATTATTCATTCTATATTTCATCCAAGGAACAATTTCAGGTCTTCCTTGATTTTCTGCTTCTACACTCTATACTTTGCTGAAGGTCAGGATTGAGTCTCTCTTTCTTCTCCATTCTCTACGTACCTCACATGTACCTCAACTATTCTTCATCTTGAAATGCATGTTATCTCAGGTCCATGCCATTGAACTTTCTTGTGTCTAAGTAAGAACAATAGATTTGGAGTTAGGACGCTTTGCATACATCTAGATTACTTGTTAATATATTGCAACCTGCACACCATGCACTTTTCCATTTTCTGCTGGGTGGAATTTAATTTTAAGTTTCCAGAGCTTCTAATATTATACTAATTAGTTATACAACACTATTGAAATATAAAAATCAGATAGTCATCATAATATAATGGAGAGAGAGTTGGCCTGAAGAGAAGTAGATCTCACCACTGAGATAAACTAACTATATGATCCTAGGTAAATCTCTTCACTTCTCAGTGTTCTAAGTTGCAGCAAAGTTGGCAAATTTCATTTTCACCTCAGCTAGTACTTCCTTGTATGGATTAAATCAAAGATTCAATCATTATACTTTTCTCTATTAATATGCTAAATTTTGATATTCCCCCTACATTCCTCCTCCAAAAAGAATCTATATGCAGTATTTGATGTCAAATAAAAAATAAATTCCAATATTTTCTGTCACTCTTTGAGGCTTTCACTATGTTTTTAACCATTTTAAAACCCCTTTCCTTATCCTTTGATAGGATCTCAAACTATAGGAATAAGCCCAAAGTCAAAAACATAAGACACTGGAAATGAAAAGCACAACAATAGAAATAAAAGAAACAGTGTGAGTAATTCTCCTTGATTTCAAACTCAAGGTAGCAATAACTAAGTAAGCCCCAGTGTCCCTTAACAAAGGGCAATGGCATTTGTCAGGCTTTTCAATAAATTGGCAGTGAAAGAGAAAATCCATGGAAAGTGTGAGATAAATTAGTACATGGCTAAATGCAGTGGGAAAATAAACATTCCTTTTGTAGCTGAAATATTTTTTGATGAAGTAATAATCCACTGTAATCTCCCTCAAGCTTTAAATAACAGCTGGTCTTTGTGCCAGCACGTTAATATTGTCGCCTACCCTTGTCTTACAAATATATTTACTGGAGTCTGGAATATCATTTTGTACTGAAACCCGAAGCTTTTGTCATGCTAAAGTCAAGACTGGCAGTAAATCAAAGGGAAAGGGAAAACGAATAGAAATGGCCAATTGGGAAACTTATTTCCCCAGAGCTAGGAAACATTCTTCTCATACAAGCAGGTGAATTGCATCAGTCATGTCTTCCTGTTAAGTGCCCATGTCGTAATGATATTGACTTATGGCTTCAGAGTACCCTTGTTGGCACTGTTCCAACCTGCTTAAGAAGCATCTATGAGAAATATGTACTGAGAATGGCATCATGAAAATATAAAACCACAGTGCTTTTCCCTCAAAGATCATTATTCTAACGAAACTATCCTGAGAATCTTACCCTGAACTTCTAATCTTTGTCCCATTTGTGACCGGCTGATTTTTGAGTGACTTTTATGATAGCTTATGACAACAATAATTAAAGATGAATAGTTAAATGACTAATTGTTGTTTCTGGGAGAAGATTATGAGAAGTTCTTATTGAAGTAGAAATTCAGTTTTCATCTTTTGGCCTAGATAGCTGTACAAGGTTCTTTCCCTATAGAGTTGGAGTTTTCTTAATGAATAGTTAGAAGAAAGAGACAGAATGGGTATTTGTGTAGCAGACTATGTACCTTCAGCAGGTACATAACTTCCATTACAGTTCAGTAACTTAGTGAGGAAAATTAGAGATCTGTCTAAAAGAGTGAAAAGTAAAAATAGAAGAGTCCTCAAAAGGAAAAAAATAGCAATAAAAGAAGCAAAGATCCTAAGGAAAAGACATTATCAATAGTTCTCATTTTTCTAGTAGTTTGTTTGCAAAGCATTTCTTTGTGTTTTGAATTTTGAAAGTACCACCATAATAATTTTGGAGATGAAATAGCTAACTGAAATTAGAGAGATTAAGTAAAACATCCACATTTTATAAATATCAGAACCATACCTGGAACCCAGTTATCCTAATTTCCAAGTACAATACCTCATCTATGAAATGAGGGAATTGCATTATTTGAGCTTGGATGCTTTTTTGGATCTAAATTTTGTGATTCTTCATTTCTGGTAACTTTAATATAAATACTGTTAAGCCTGAAGATTTCTTCATATTACATTACTTTTCCCTTTCTAACTTCAGTGAGAATCTCTTTTCTGCTCATTACTCAAATCCTCAGACCATGATTTTGTTGATGTAAGCCCTTCCTCTACCTATGTATATGGCAACCTCTTAATGGCCATGACTAAACTATTTATCATTTGTAGGTAAAACTTTTAAAAGAAAAGTTGAGTGGGCAGCTGGGTGGCTCAGTGAATTGAGAGCCAGGTCTAAAGATGGGTGGTCCTAGGTTCAAATCTGTCCTCAAACACTTCCCAGCTGTGTGACCCTGAGCAAGTCACTTAACCCCCATTGCCTAGCACTTACCACTCTTCTGCCTTGGAGCCAATACACAGGATTGACTCCAAGATGGAAGGTAAGGGTTTAAAAAAAAAAAGAAAAGTTGAATGTTATCAAGTTTGAAAGCTTTTATGTGTAGAAAATAATGAAATAGGTGTCAGTTCTGGTGTTTTCATAAGAAGCTTCAAGAAATCTTTGATTTCATTAAATATCTATATTTTACATTGTAGGATTATATTTGGATAATCTGCATAGGTTTCTCTTGGTTGGAATTCTAGCTCCTTTGTATTCTGAAATATCATATACCAAGACCTCCATTCCTTTATAATAGGAGCTGTGAAATCTTATGTGCTTCTGAATATGGCTGCATGATATTTGATATATGATACGTTTCTTTCAGTATTTTCTCTTTGCATTGGAGTTTTAATTTGGGGACCTCATTCTGGAGGAGATTGATATATTCTTTTGATATCTATTTTACCCCCCCGATCTATGATATTGGAGCAGTTTTCTCTCATAATTGCTTGAAATGTATTTAGTTCATTTTTTCATAGTTTTTAGGCAGTAATATAATTATCAAATTATCTCTTATCATTCTATTTTCCAGGACAATTTAAGATATTTCACATTTTCGTTTAATTTTTTTCTTTTGACTTTTATTTATTTATTTTTAATGTCTTTTTTAGTCATTAGTATCTGCTTGCCCAAATCTAAACCTTGAGGAATTATTTCATAAAATGAGGTTTCCCAATTGATGTACATCCTCTGAATTTACAATTCTTTACGAGCACAAAAAGAACTGCTATGAGTATTTTTTCTACAAATAAGTCCTTTCCTTTGATCTTTTTTGGAATAGAAACCCAGTAATAGGGTTGCTTGGGTCAAAGAGTATGCACAGTTTTATAACCATTTGAACATAATTTCAAATTGTTTTCAAAAATGGTTGGACTAGTTCACAACTTTACCAATGGTGCATTAGTGTCTCAATTTTTCTACATTTCCTGCAGTATTCGTCACTTTATTTTTCTGTCATGATAGTCAAATAGATAGAAATGAGGCAATGTCTCAGAATTGTTTAAATTTCTATTTCTGTAAGGTATTGTTGCATGTGATTATTGATAGACAACATTCCTTTTGGGACCACTGTCTGCTCATATACTTTAACCATTTATCTGAGAGAGAATGGTTCTATTATGTAAATTCATTTCAGTTCTCTATATTTTTAAGAAATAAGACCTTTATCAGAGAAATTGGCTATAATTTCCCCCCACTTCCATTTTCATGATTTTCTTATAATGTTGACTGCAGTATTTTTGTTTATGCAACAACTTTTTTAATCTAATGGAAAATATCCATTTTATATCCTATAATACAAACTATTGCTTGTTTTATCATAAACATTTCACTTACTCACAGATGGGACAAGTATACTTTTCTATGCTCTCCTTATTTACTTATTATATCGCCACTTTTTCTAAATAATTTATAAATTTCTCTTTATTTTTGCATACAATGAAAGGTGTTAGTAGAAGAGTAATTTTGCCACACTGCTTTCCAGTTTTCCTAGCATTTTATTTTCACTTATTCTCAGAACTAAGATCTTTGGGTTTATCAAACAATAGATTACTATAGTCATTCATTATTCTGTATTTTGTACCTAATCTATTCCTCTGAGCCACTACTTCATTTTTTAGCTGGTGCCAAATGTTTTCATTATTGCTCCTATGTAATATAATTTGATATCTATTACTGCTAGGCTACCTTCCTTCACATTTATTATTATTATTGATCCCCTTGAAACTCTTGACCTTTTGCTGTTCTTGATGAATTTTAGTATTTTTCTACCTCTATAAAAATAATAAATTGGAATTTTGATCAATGTGATTTTGAATAGGTAAATTAACTAAGTTAGAATTTGTCATTTTTAGTATTTTGACTTGCTCTTCCAATTAACACATTTTCACAATTATTCATAACTCTCTTTATTTGTGTGAAAAATATTTTGTAGGTAGACTCCCAAAATTTTTATATTGTTTTCATTTATTTGAAATGGAATTTTTTCTATGTCTTCCTGCCAAGTTTTACTGGTAGTACATAGGCATGTGGATGATTTATACGGGTTTATTTTATATCCTGCTACTTTGTTAAAGATGTTAATTGTTTAACTTGTTATTTTAGTTGAGTATATTGAATATATATTCCAAAGTATACCATCATATTATCTGCAAAGAATGATAGTTTTGTTTTTTTCCTAGCCTATTTTTATTCATTGAGTGGCTTTTTCCTTGTCTTGGTGTAATAGCTAGCATTTCTAATATGATACTGAATAATAGTGTGGGCAATGTTCTTCCTTGCTTCACCTTTAATTTTATTCAGAAGGCTTCTAATTTGTTTCCATTACAGATAATGCTTGCTCTTGATTTTAGGTAGATACTACTTTTCTTTTTAAGAAAGACTCCATTTATTCCTATGATTTCTGGTGTTTTAAATAGGATTTGGTGTTGTATTTAAAGACATACCTTTTACAATTATAGATTTATGATCATGAGGCTCAATAGACAGAATTTCATATCTGAAACAAAATTTTAGATTTTGAGTACAGGAAAAATGAAAGCTTTTGCAAAAATGAAATGTAAATAAAATTAGAAAGGATATGGTTTACCAGAAAATTATCTTTACAACAAGATTCTCTGATAAAGGTCTTTTATGTAACATGTATTAAGAACATTAATAATCCAATTCATATTTATAAGAATCAAAGCCATTACTCAATATGTAAATGTTTAAAGCATATAAAATTGCAATTCTCACTTGAAGAAATTCAATTTTCCTATAGTTTCATGAAAAAATGCACCAAATTTTTTTATAATTAGGTAAATGCAAATATAAGGAAATCTGCCATTCTACCTCATATTAATCACATTGACAGATGTTAAAAAGAAAAATGACAATTGTTACAGATTTGATTAAAAAAAGGACAATAAATGAATGGTTGGTAGAGCTGTCACTTGCTCTAATCGTTGGGAAAGGTGATCTAAGAGTATGCAACAAAATTCACTAACCTTTGGAAACCCTTTGATGTAATGATACCACTATTAGATATATACTCCAAAGATGTCAAAGAAAAAGGTAATGGGACCAAAAGTCCACAATATTGATATAAGGTATTGTTATTATTACTAGGACCTTGAAACAAAAAGTTCATACATTAATTGGGGAAATAATTAAAAATAGTATGGTATATAAATAATGCTAGTCTTTTTTTGTGAGGGTTAAGTTTTGCTGATTTCCATCCTCTCCCCCACATATGCATTTTTCCATGCCTCATTATAATGGATATTTCTTTGGGCAGGAGAAAGAAGGAGAAAAGTTAAATGAGAAATACAGAAAATGTAAAATGAAATACATCAATAAATTATTTTAAAAGATTAATATATTTCTTTTTTTTAAACCTTTACCTTCCATCTTGGAGTCAATACTGTGTACTAGCTCCAAGGCAAAAGAGTGGTAAGGGCTAGGCAATGGTGGTCAAGTGACTTGCCCAGGGTCACACAGCTGGGAAGTGTCTTAGGCCAGATTTGAACCTAGGATGTCCCATCTCTAGGCCTGACTCTTAATCCATTGAGCCACCCACCTGCCCCCTAATATAGTTCTTTAAAGCTTATAAAGTCTTTTCAGTAACCTTGTGAGATAGATTTTATCTTAGTTCTATGTTGGAAATAATCTGAACATAAAAGAAAAGTGGAAAACATGTCCACTGAACTTTAAGAATTATGAAGTAGCTAGAGAAATTAGATTAAGTTTATAAAATTATTATATTGTAAATCAATTGCAAATAATTATAACTAATAATACATCATTCTCTATTGAAACATGTCTCCCAGATAAATTTTTCTTGACTATACTTTGCTAGATTTTTTACTAAATATTTGAAAGACATAATTTGAATACAATATTTGATTCAAATATTCTATTACTAATAACCTCTGTTGGTTCAAATTAGGCATGCTTAATTTTGTATAAAGATTAAAGTCTTCATTTGGACCTAATTTTGTAGGGGATAATATATGCAAATATTCTCATAAAAATAATGGAATAGTTGCTCCATCAACTAAAAGGCAGAGGATTAATTATCACATTCATGGACCCCTTGGCAGATAAATGTGTCTAGATTGCCCTAAACTGACCATTTATATATACATCCTACATCTGTTCCCATCACATGCTAGAGTTAAAGGTCACCCCTATTCCTGTCCATATCATAGAAGATTTTCAATCTGAACTCACTCAAAATGTTCTGAATTATGCTGAATCATAATGACTTCAAAAGATGTTCATGTATGTGTATATTTAGTATTACTAGGAAATAAAGTTCTCTACATCAATGAAATTTCCATTTAATTGAACCTTAATCCTCAGGGTCATTTTTAATTTTGATAACTGTCCATGAGAATTCTTTTAAATATAGTGCATAATTCACTTTCTTGGGTAAAGAGAGTACACTGAGCATAATTTCATATTTTAATAACTTGGAGTCATCATTATGAACAACATTTTTATGCTATGTTCTAATACAACATTGCTTTCAAGGGATCTTTAAAATTGTATAAAACTGTTTCCTCCTATAGTTAGTGACCTCAGACTAGTTCTATGCTTTTTGAAATGTTAGTTTTGTTTTTAGTTACCACAATGAATCTAAGATGTTACTTCTCTTTGATGTTGGTGTGCCCTCACCTAGCAGTCATCTAGCTCTCTAATTCAACTTGATATGCCAATTCTAGATAATCAATGTCATTAGAATTGTGCTTAAAACATGAATAATTAGGTTCTGAAAAATGATATGAAACATTCTCCTTAAGTAAATCACAGGAACTAACATTTAGGTCATCAAACTAATCTTCTCAAAGTCTCCCTGACCATTCTATTTGGCCATCCTGCTTATTTCTCAGATGTATTGCAGGTTTCTGAGGTTGGTATATGAATAACCTAATAATAAGTAGTATATTTCTATATACATTGATCCATATATGTGGATAAATAAATGTTTTCTTCTTTAAAACAAAAGTTCTTTAGATGATAGGTCCAGTTGTTTCATATCACCAGCTGTACTTTCTCTGAAGAGTGAATTTATTGAGAAAAAATCTCCAGGGAGAGACTGCTAATTAAGGAACAGGCTTCCTAGCCAGCTGTTACAAGCAGAGAGAGGTAGTTCATGTTTAAATATCCAGGCTATAAAGGGGAAAGTATGGCAACACGAGGACTCTGCAAGCTGCCAGAAGATATTTCTTATTGAATGGCACTGGAAACGGGTGTCTGGCACCGTGTGATCAGTAAGTAACGGGACAACGTGTTCACCTAAATCACAGCAGAGTGCTCTCTGTGCAAAATTGTAATAACAGATTTCAAGTGCTGCGTGGCATTAATGGCCTCCCTTATATTCTGCTGCCATTGTTTAATCAACAGCTTCTCTTATTGTACTTGATTTTTATGCACTTACTCAATGTGTGTCTGGCATGGCTATTTTAGAACTGGATCAGTCACAGTATTTGTCTAATTTCCTAACATAGTGCCATCTTGGCATAGCCATCGCCTTTCCAAGAAACCTGTTAAAGAGCACATCTTCTGTTAAGCTTAACTAAACTGGTCTACTGAATTTGATACATTAGCTAATGCTTAGGACTAATAAGGTTACAATTTCAGTCCCATATGGGCCCATTATCAGTCTTCTATGCTTCCATCTCTCATCAACATCAATACACAAAACATGAAGTAGGTGAAAAAAATAATGTCCTAAGAGTTTGGAAATGTGGATTCACCTTTCAGTTCCAAATGGTGTGAGTATCTGTATGGTTTTGGACAAGTAATGGGACATCTCTGACTTTTTGCTTCCTCTATTATGAAAATGAGAATAATTATACTTCCTGTAGCTTGTTTGAGGGGTTATCGTGAGTGAATCATTTTATGAACTCTAGTGTATTTCATTGAAAGGGAAACACTGGTTGTGAGGTCAAAGATTATTCCTTACAAAACTTTTATTACAATGAGTTGACAATATCATCATTATGTATGTATACAGATTAAACACCTATAACAAATATTTTATATTTCTGGATCCACTCATATTTTGAAAGTCTGCTAGACTATATTTGCATGGATCTATCTATAATATTAATAGTACTAGTAGTCATTGTTCCTATTGTAGTAGTAAGTGGAAGAGGAGGAGGGGAGGTAATGAATGATAATGATTGCAATGGCATTAATGCTTTGACCTTAGCTTTTTTTTTTTATCCTTCAGTCTTTTGCAATTCATCTTAATCTAAAGAAATTCAATTAAAATGCATTCATCAAGAAGTCATTTAATGCAGATAAGTGTAATGCAAAAGTGTCATGTCCTTTCTCTCAAACTTCTGTATTCCATTACAGAGTGGTGGGATACATTATGTATAAAACAAACAACTCTAATACAAAGTAGAATTTAGTACTTACAGAATTTTCTAGGGAGTTTTTGAAGAAGAATTGATTATGCCTGTTGAATCAATAAGAAAATGCTTCTTGTTGGTTGGACATTCCAAACTTGGACAAAAAGCTTGAAGAGATTAAAAAAAGATATAGATGCCAAAAAGAAACCTCCTAATCCTTTCATCAAGTTATGTCATTGGATGCTTTCCTATTCTCTCTTCCAGGACATGATTACATTCTTCACCCTGAGATACACTGAGTGATTTCTGAGCTAAAATATACCCATCATATCAGAAACTACCCTTGCACTACTCTTCTTGGACTCCTTTGACCTCTTGTGTGGAAGATTCTGATACTTGAATTACAATTGCTTGTCTAGGAAATGCTAGTTTGATTAGTGGTCTCTCCCCTTACCTTTTAAATTGTGGATTTCTAGAAATTTTGCTTCAGGTTGGACTTCTAAATGAGTCTTGAAAGAGAAAAATTTCAACAATCTAGATGGTGGATTGCCTTCTGAGAATAGAGAATGGCATGTATAAATGTATGGAGGTAGGAGAGATCACATTTAAATATTCAGAAAGGATACATTAATCCATTATTGCTTGAACATAGGACGTATAAAGCAGAGCAGTATAACATAAAAATGGGAAGTTAAATTGGAGCCAAATTGGTTGGGGTAACAACTCTCAGACAAGGAATTTTTATGTTATCCTAAAAGCAAGGGGTAATTACTGAAAATTTTGAACTGTAGAGTGACATAGTAAAACTTGTGCATTAAAAGATTACTATGGCAGTTTTTTGAAGAACAGATTAGAGAGGAGAAAAGGAGGGAACAAGTTAAAAGGATATTAAAGCATTATATAAAATACAGTTGCCTTTACAATTTTCTAGGCAAAAGGTGAGGAGATCTAATCTAAAGTACCTGTATTGTGAAAGAACAGAAAGGAGCCAATTTTGTGGAGGTAAAATAGATTAAAAAGGCAGCTAGGTCATACAGTATATAAAGCTCTGGCCCTGCAGTCATTTGCTGTTATTTGCTCTTTGTGTGTGTGTGTGTGTGTGTGTGTGTGTGTGTTCATGTCATGTTTTGTTTGTGTATATATGTGCATTGTGTATGATTTCATGGGCTGGGGTATAATTCTACATCGAACTTCCTGTGCTTTACACCTTCACCCCCAAATTCTAATTCTGGTTGCATTACTGGATAATTCTGACTTGGCCCTAGATCACCATTCTCACCTACATTTCTGCTTATGGCTCTGGCCTCCATGTCTCTGAATAAAACAGCTAAGTGTAAAAGTTAAAATTAAATTTCAATAATAATATTATATTTTAAGAGATTTATTAATAATTAGAAATCAAGGAATAAAGAATATACAAAATAAAGACCACATGCCCATGACTGGTTAGCCAATTTTTTTAGTCAACCTAACTCACCACCATCAATGCTGATTCTACATTAGAGAGATGGAGCCTCCAAAGCCCATGACCTTTGTCCTCTGTCTATAGGAAGTATGTAATGACAGGAACTCAGTGAGCTCTTGGGATATGTAGTTCTTTTTTAGGGTAACAGATTTTCAATCATATTTCCCCCCACCCTAAGACACAGGAAGACTAATCTCTCCAGTGGGTCTTGTAAACATATCAACTTTGAAATTACAATAATTTGAGGATAAGAGGAAAAGAGAACAAAATCAATAATTGCTAGGTGTATTGACAAAAAGTCAGTTAGGGGGCAGTCACCTTTTGGCATAAGAGTATACATTCAAATTAAATGTTCAATCAACCTTCACTTCAATCAACCACACCCAAAGTTCATTCTGGATCTTCTTGATGTAGCTTGTTGTCTGTGGAGGCATCTTCATGGTGCCTTCTAAGAAAAGTTAATTTTCTGGATTTGGAGACGTAGCATGTTTCTTAACCTAAAATTACTCTCAAAGAGAATTAAAAATTTGCAATTTAAAATAATAATAATTCATCCCCCCCCCAAAGAGGGTGTTGAAAAAGACAGGGATCATGTAGGAATACATGAGTGAGTTATGAGGTATAGGAATCAATTGGCAAGAGAAATAAAAAATATTTTTAAAAATCCAAATAAAAATATGTTCTGGATGAAATATAGACTATCAAAGTCTTATGTGTAAAAATTCTATGTAAAGGAAAAATAAATCCATAACAGGTCCTTGAATCAGGACCCAATTAAAATGATTTAAACAATTATGCATTTACCCAATCAGTATCCAGGACTATAGAAAGTTTGCCACATCATGAAAGATAGAAAAGGGACTAGATTATAGGAGCCAGGTAGGAGACAAATTTGAGATACTTGGTAGAATGTGGGACAAGGAAGACCTGCCTTTAATACATGTTAAACAGCCTCAACCTTGAACCCCAAACAAGTTCAAGTCCTCTTGTATTGGCTCAAAATTTTCATGAATCCCATTGGGATTGGTTCATCTCTTTGACATTGTGCTCAATAGGCACTATGCAGTTTAGCTTTGGGCTTCTTTGGCACTGTGCAATGGCTCTTTTTGTATTCTCTTGTCCTAGAATCAAATAGAATCATTAAACAAAGTCCCATCATTTTTTAAACAATCAGTGGCATCATTTTTATGCTCTCAAGCTTTTGGGCCCTGCATTGACATTATGGCAAATATATTTTAAACTTCTATTACTGTAAAATCAAAAAAATTAAAGAAAATCTTCTCAATGCTGGTGACATGTGCTTCAAATACAAAACAGAAAAAATAAAACTGAAATAGTATATTGCACATGCAAGCAAAAACAATGATAAAAGACTTTTATAAACCAAAAACATATAGCTTAAAATCATTTACACTCTGTCAGCTAAGGAAATATAGAATACAAAGGTTTCTCACCAAAAATGAGATTCATTTCCTCTTCAAACCTGACCATGATCCACTGTGAGTACAAGCAAATGATTTTCACAAATAGTTTTTTTATAAACAATAGTACAACATGTAATGCAATTCAATAAGTATCAAAATCCCCAAAATTAACTAGCCCATTTAATGACAATAGCAAACAAACCCACTATCATATTTCATATAAATTGCTATATGACAAAAACAAAACAAACAAAATAAAACCCTATGAACTTATGGATATTTGTCAATTTTTACAGACATAGCAAATCTTTCAACATTGGCAAGTGTATTTTTTAAACAAAGTATAATTTATTTGGGTCTAGAACATCACCAAAAAGTCTAGATTGTTCTGGTGGAAGTAAATTAAACTGAAGAATTTTGAAGGAGCTTTTTGGCTTCCTGCTTCATATAAATATCTTGGTAGGAACATTTCTTTGTTTCTCTACCTTTAATACAACATTCTTTAAATTATAAATATAAAAAATCTCATCCATTCAAAAACCACTAGTTAATTATTAAAATTATTTCTGAAGACCTCTTAAATATTACAACTAATTTCTTAGCTTATTAAATTCTCTAAAGGTTGTTAGCCAGGTTGAGTTCATCCATCGTCTATGTGACAATTAACAAATGCAAAATGGGAAAAAAATGGCTATTTATGGGCTTTCACAATATTTTGTTCAGTAGTCCTAAGGGAAAGGTAACAGAATATATCTAATAGTTAAAACACAGTAAATTAAAATAATTCAGTGTAACAGAACAGTAACAAATACATTTACTATATGAACTTAAAATAACAAAATTAAAACAAACAAACCAATCAGAAAATACAATAATATACAGAGGCTTTCATTAAAAAAAAATGGAGTCTGAAAAGGCTTAAAATTTCACCTCCAGATCCTTTCAAGTTCCTTTTTCTAAAATTCATATCCCTATTGTCAGCATTGTGGAATCTCCCATAGTGAGGGAGAACATGGATTTTAGGAATTTCAAACTGGACAGACCCAAATGACTAAAGGTTGTAGGGTGATGAATTTCTCCCCTGAGTCTCAGGAAAGATAATTGAAAGGATCAGTGGTAGAAAGAAAAAACATCCTAAAGCTGGAAGCTGTTTGAAATAGGTAATGCAGTGCTCTTTCATAGAACATGCCATGATTTTTATCAATTTCCTTTTTGGAAAAGTCTCTTTCTTCTCTTCTTCCCTGTGAGGTAAAATGCTAGTTTCCCCAGAGGGAGTTGGAAGGCTAATTGTTGTCTAAGGAAAAAAAAAACCAGGGAAAAAACACCCTGTTTTTTTTTTTTTTATCATCTGCCCTGAGGAGCAACTCCAAGGACTCCTAGCTTCTTAGTGGCAATAATTAGCCCAGAAGGGGCAGAAACAAGCCATCAAAGTTGGGGATGATTTAGGATACGAGCTGGAGATCAGGAGGAGGATTTCTGAAGACCAGGGGGCTATGGCCTGGTGAACAATCTGGGTCCAGAAGATCAGGAAGAAGCAGTATCAGCAACACCAGAGTCAGCAGTAAGGAGAAATGGAGGAGGAATGAGGAATGAAGGACTCAAGCAGTTGGATGAGGGAAGTGGTTTATTTCTTCTTCACCAAGAGTCCTTCTAATAAAAATCGCGCAGCCAGTAGGGAGAGCAAGCAACCAGCCAAAAAGTAGGAAAAAAAAAAACCACAGCAGCACCAAAGACAGTTGGAGTTTGCGAGGGTGGATGGGGTGGGCAAAAATCCTTGGCAGGAGAAATGTGGCTTAAAATTTTTTTTATCTAGGCTATCTTAAAATTTTGAGAGGTTCTTCTCCAAATAGTGGTTGCCATCAATGTAAAAGCTAAAATTAAATCTCCATAATAATATTATATTTTAAGAGATTTATTAATGATCAATCAAGAAATGAAGTAGATACAAAATAAAGACCACATGCCCATGACTGGTTAGTCATTTTTTAAATCAACTCCACTCACCATCATCAATACTAATTCTACATCAGAGCGAGCAAGCCTCCAAAGCCCACACCCTTTATCCTCTGTCTACAGGAAGTATGTAATGACAGGAAGCCAGTGGGCTCTTGGGATATGTAGTTCTTTTTTAGGGTAACATATTTTCAATCATACACAAGCCAAGCCAATTTTCTGCAATGGAGCCAGAGGGCTGATAGCAGTTATGTTTGGAAAGATCTCTATACTGATGGCAAGAGTTTAATGTGGTCTTTGGGTGAACTCTTTGTCTACCAACTTTCTCCAACAGCAACAGCAACTGCTAACATCCTGATACTTGGGGGTGGGCTGATGGAGGAGGGCAATAGCCACTAGGGGACCTTTTAGCATTTTATCTTTTTGTTTACACATTTCTGTGATTAAAAGTCTTTAGTCTTCCTATACAGTCTTAGTTATTAATGTGACAATTCATGTGACTATTCCTACCTTTAAAAAATGGCTCTGTGACCCTAGGCAAACCATATACCTGATTTGCCTCAGTTTCCTTATCAGGGCTAGAAAAGGAATGGCAAACCATTCCAAGTATCATTGTCAAGAAAACCCAAAATGGGGTCAAGAAGAGTCTGATGTTAGTGAAATGACTGAACAACATAACAGCAAGAATTGAGGAAATTAATGAATATTAACATTTAGGATAAAAAGATTTAAGGAGAACTCCAAACTATTTGGCTTTCAATGACAAGAAAGATTGTGCCCTTATAAAAATAGAAAAGTTGGGTACAGAGACAAATTTAGGGGAGAAGAAGATGAGTTCTGTTTTAAACATCAATTTAAGTACCTGTAGGATACTTAGGTATAGATGTTCAGTAAACTGTAAAGATGCCAGGAAGATAATGAAAAATGTGATACTAATACTGAGGGCTAAGATTAATTCTATAGATATAGATTTGAGTAGTACATGAATGATCATAATAATAATTGAAGGCATGGGAATGAATAATATCACTAGAGGACAAATGAAAAGAGAGAAGAAAGGACCAAGGAAGAGTCCAAGTTTATAACTAAACATAAGAACAAGGCAAAGAGAATGGTTTTCCTAATCCCACTGGATACTAATGCTTTCTCACTCCTCAAATTACCTTGTACTTATAAATCTGCATACATATTATATCTCTCCAATAGAATGCAAGCCCCCTGAAGACAGAGGGTTGTTTTTGTTTTTGTTTTTTTGTTTATGTGTGTGTGTGTGTGTTTTGTAGGGGAAATGGTATGGTATACCAAGACCTAGGATGAGTCACTGGATACTTAAATATCTAATGAAATATAGAACTAAGAGGACATGTTATCACTTAATTTGTAACTTTCAAAATCAGGTATTCATGTTGTACAAATTCCTTATTGTACTTGATATATAGGAAGTACCATTGAGTATGATGGGGTGGAGGACCATGATGGCTTTGATTTTTATATCAAATCATCTCACTTAGAGAAACAAATTTGCGTGCAAGTGTTGAAATAAATTTTGCCAATAGTATATTTAGCAACAGCAACAACAACAAAAAATAACTCCATACTAGTTAAAAAGAAGTTAAAGCACTATATAAAATAGAGCTTCCTTTATAATTATCTAGGCAAAAGGTGAGAGATCTAATCTAGAGTAATTATAGTGTGAAATGACAGGAGACAATTTTATAGAGGTAGAAGAGATAAAAAGGCAGCCAGGTGGTGCAGTGTACAGAGCAGTGATGGCAAACCTCTTTGAGAACACATGTCATGTCCTGCCCCACAGAAACCATATGATGTGACCCCCAATGAGTGCCAGACTTGCCCTGCCCCCCCTTACTCTACACAGGAGAAGAAAAAGCCCTTCCATTGGGCTGTTGTGTGAAGGGGTGGGTAAAGTGATGAATGTCCTCAGCAAGTGTAGAGAGGGTAGTGGGCGTGGCCCAATTACTCCACTCCCCTCCAGCTCTGCCACCTGTGAGCCACCCACCTTACCCCAGAAAAGGAGGGAGGAAGTACTCCTATTGGGCTGCTCACAGGAGCAGTGAGAGAAGTGAAAAAAATTTCCTCAGTTCACGTGAGGACGGGTAGGTGAGTGACTCAAGCCCTCTGTTCCCCTCCAGCTCTGCCACCTGTGAGATGTCCACCTTACCCACAGTGTGCTCCCATTGGCCTGCTGAGCAGAGGGCAGGTAATGTGAACAATGTTCTGAAGCATTGTGGAAAAGGGAAAGGGAGCATCTGCGTTTCCTTCTCTCTGCCATTTTAGTAAGAAACTCTGTAGGGGGTGGTGGGCAGTGGTGTAGTACACATGCCCATAGAGAGCATTCTTCATACCATCTTTGGCACATGATGGTTTGCCATCACTGGCATAGCAGAAGGGACCTGGAATAATTTGCTGTTATTTGATCTGTTGCAGAAAATGGACGGAGCTTATCTACTTTGTTCAGGGAGACCAAGAGGCCAGTGACATAAGCAACAATGAAGATCCAGGGCCAAGTCAAAATTTTTCAAGAATGGAGACATAATTTGATAGTGGGGGTGAAGGGTCAAGGCATAGCTCAAGAAGTCTAGTCCATTATCTTTTTGCGAGTGTCAGAATCATAGAATTTCAATGTCGAAATTCCTTTTAGTTAATCTCATATATATTTTTTAAAGATATAGTTAATAGCATACTTGTCAAGTGATCACCCAGCTTTTCATTAAAAATTAAAAAAAAAAAACCACTTCATTTATCTCCAAAAAGAAATCCATTCTAAAACTACCATTTTGGTAGTTTTAATTGTTCCTAAGCTAAAAATCCCCAGTTTCTGTAACTGGTTCGCACATGACATAAACTTTCTTTTGAAAAAGTCTCTTCAATCTCTTAATTTTTTTTTCCTCACTGGATAATCTCCAGATTTTCAAATCCTTCATATAATGTGGTTCCCGTAACTAAACCTAATATTTTAGGTGTTGACTGACCAGCAGTTGTACAGTGAGAATATAGCATTGCCTTTCCCAGACACTGGACCTCTATTAATATAACCTGACAGGCTTAACATTCTTGACTAGTGCTGTGTATGTGTGTGTGTGTGTGTGTGTGTTGGGGATGGGGAGTTTCCTGCCTATAAGAATGTAAGGTTGAGTTGTCAGACCTTACTTTCTATTTGCAATTTCTTAGCAGGTTGCTCCTCCATAGCAGTAAGAAGCTGCCAGTTGTTTAAACCTATCCCTGCTATCTGGCTTATGCCTAAAGAAGGGAATTGGTTGGGTCAAGTGGAACAATCCCAGTTCTTTGAATACTTACTGGGAATTATCTTACTTATAGCAAGTGAGGAAAAAGGCATCCATCATATTTAAATAAGGCAAAAGGAATATAGAGGCAGATGGCAAAGGGAATGGGAAAGAGGAAAGGGGGAGAAAGCAAAACTCACTTACATAATGGCATATTGGAGTAAGGAGGACTTGTGAAGCATGGGTCCATAGCAGATGGAGGAGTGCTATAGAGTCAGGGTTTGGGGGCACTGTACTTTAAAGGGTTCTAGTACCAGGAATAGAGAAAGTGCTAAGGTTGCCTCATTAGCATGTCAGTGTCACCTTAAAAGGACTATTAAAGGATACAATTTCAACACAATGAAGCTATACTATTGCCTCATATTAAAATTTTAGTTCATTAGAATTGTGCAGTGGACAGATGTATTTTCATATGAATTGTAATATAGACACACCTTCCCCATATTGTACTAGCCATGTGGATTTTAAAAAAATCAGGCATTTGTACTGTCATTAAATTTCATCTTGTTATAATTTAATCCAATTTTCTATCTTGCATATATACTAAATATAATATGTATAATATATGCTAGAAATACTTTGTAAGATAAATATAGATGTATATTCAAACTCTTTTACTCAATCTTATAACTTCCCAAACTCTTTCTCATTTTGAATTCTCTTCAAATTAGATAAATATCCCTACTATCCTTCTATCAGCTTTGTTAGGTAAATATTACAATGCGATTTTACAAATTAGGAAATTGAGGCACAACAAGGATAACTACTTGCCCAAAGTCAAACATAGCTATTTTAGAGACAAAATAAAATTAGAAATCACTGATTACATTACACTTCTCCAGGAAAAGATGTTGACAAACAATATTATTTTCTTCCCTATTAAGTATCCTGTGACTTCCTCATTCAATCATTATAAATATTTATTTTGCACATATAATGATTAGACCCTAAATTATTTACTGTGAAATTATGAGTAATAATGCATAGCCTCTACCTTCAAATAGCTTATATTCTTCTAGGAGAAGTAAGCAAAAAAATTAAGAAATGAGCAAATAAATTTAATGTTTCTTTTTGTGACAAGGTATAACATGAAAATCTGATAAAACATAAAAAGGGGTACAAAGGAAGAAAGTCTGTATTTGGAATCAGAGGATCTTGGTTCAAAACCAGACTACTATTTACTTAAGGTACTGACTTAACCTGTTTGATCTTGGACAGTCAACTTGATCTCTCTGAACCTCAGACTCTTCATCTATAAAATGAGAAGAGCTGAGATAATCCTCAAGGTCCTCTCTAACTTTAAATTGACATACTTATATTTCTTAGTGCTATATTTGACCAGGGGAAGGAAGGACCTTTATGGGGAAAAGGAACCAGTCACCAATGTGTTTCCCATGTAAATTAAAATATTAAGAAAGGACCATTTATTTTCTACCCACTGACAAATGTCTCTTAGATTAAAGTCAATTTTTCTTAGATTTTCTGTCTTCATTTTAACCCAATTACTTAATTTGATATAAGTAGCTGGCCAGCCTGTTTCTTATCATTTGCTACAGTTTCTAAAGTAAATGATAATCATCATGCCTTTGAAAGAAAGACTAACAAAATAAGTAACTATATTTTTCAAATGAGGGGTGACCTCTGATGAACTCTACTATGGTACACCATATATGAGAAAATGAATCACCTCTCTTTTGATGTAAAATGAGAATAGATGCATGAGTCCTTTGAAAAGTATTTCGGCTACTTCACAATTTAGACCATGTGACATTGTGAATATAGCTGCTGTTGTTACTTAATTATTGCTTAGACAGAATATAATGCATATATATATATGTATTGCTGAAATGATCATTCCATTTTATAAAAATAACCTAGAATAGGTGTACTTGATAATAGAATCTCCTGCTAGTGGTTCTTTTCTCAGGGTTCATCATTTTATAACCATCATTAGGCAGGTAGGTGGCAAAAAGGGAAAACTTAGAATCTAGAGTCAGGAAGATCTGAGATCAAATCCTGTCTCAAACACTTACTGGTCATTTAATCTGTCTTCTTCAGTTTCCCATTCTGTAAAATAGAGATAATAATAACATCTACCTCTCAGGGAGAGGGCAAAAATAAAATGAAATTATATTTACAAAGCCCTTTGTAAATTATAAAATTCTCCTCTTTCTCTGTCTTTATCTCAGTCTCTTTCTACACACACACACACACACACATATAGTTTTATATATTCATTGACATAACATCATACACACATATAAATGACAGGGTTTTTTGGGGGGAGGGGAAGGAGATTAGTACTCTTTGTTTATCCACATTTGGAATTCTCATAGGAAGAACCTTCCTTATTTCTGTCGATCTGATAAACACTGCTTCTCATGTATGTCTACATCTAAATGAAGGGTAGACAAAGTGATTCTTTTCCCTATTCATTGTTTTCATGTGCTGGGATCCTCTGGGATGAAGGTGGAATGAAAATATGCCATGATTATAATGGTTCCCATCCGTATTCATGAGATGCCTAACAATGAATCCTGCTGACTGTCCAAGGGGAATAAGCCCTGGGGTGTTTTGAAATTGTTCCACTGTCTCATGTGAGTGTCAATGTGTAAATAGGCACTTATCACAAGAGGCCATAATCTCTACTGAAGAGAGTTATTAATTATATCAGTATCTTGTATTTATATTCCTGTTATTCCCTTGAAATCATCAAACATTTTACAAATATGAATTCTAAACATTGAAGAATGCCTTTGATTTATAAGACCTTTTCAAAGGATGTAAGAATCACTAGTATTACTCTAAATAGGAAAAAAAAAATCCTAACCTCAAAACAAAATAATCTTCATACTAAGCCTCTATAAGTTTCATTAAAAGTTATTATCATTTACATTTTCTAGATAAGAGGATTGAAAATGTGAGAGAAATACCACAAGGCTATGTTTAAAAGATACAGAAAAAGAATTAAATGTCTTTCAAGTGATCACTTAGGATTCTCACTGCACAGTGTGTGAAATTTTTGTTGTTTAAAAATACAGGTAATAGTAATAAAAATAATTTCATGTATCTTAGTTAGTAACAGATTTGTGTCATTCTACAAATAGAAATATCAGTTATGAACAAGTAATCATGCTTTTATAAACTATTTTCAGAAATCATTACAAAATAATCAAAAACACACAAGAAGAAAAACAGAGGTACAATCTCATGACTAGACATGATCTGATTTTACCATACAAAATCATTTGGAGACATCAAAAGTTAAGATAATTTTATCAATGGATTTTGTGTCAGAGGATCTGGGTTCAAATACCTACTCTATCATTTATTAGCTGTGTAAGCCTAGAAGAATCATGCAATCTTAGAGGAACATCTTTTTCTCAGCTTTAAATGTTAGGACTGGACCCATAATATCCTTTCCAGCTCTAGATTTATGAACCATATGTAATCTAGCACATAGACAAATTGATGTATATTTATCCTGACAGGATGAAATTATAGCAATTTTGATGGCACTCTGAATTAAGCACATAGTTTGTACACCTGTACAAATGTACACTGTCATTCTGACTCACTTTTCCCTCCATTTTGGGCACCTGGACTATTCTCACATCTTTCTGGGTAGGGAACAAATACCTTGAATTGGAAATAGGATTTCTTTGACAGATGAAGAAAAATCTACTTAGGAAACTATAGTATTAAAGGAAAGATTGTGGGAAAGGGTATCTTAAAATTCTCCTCCTGCTTAAAATCCTTCCTGACTACACTGGAAATAGAATATTGGGAAGAAAGCGAAATCACTGGAAAAATTACAGATGTCCCTTTTTTCATACCCAGCCAAGAAACATTTCATACAATATACATGAGCAAAAGAAAAGATGAATTGGACATTTTGTATCTAGAAAGGACATAGAAAATAGACTATAGTTTGCTTTTAAGAAATGATAATCCAAGAAGATATTTCTATCTCTGAAATCCTATGCATTTTTAGTGTGCATACTACCTTATCACTTTACTCTTTTGTATTGGGATATAATTGCTTCTCCTATGCTAATTTTAATTCTGTGATTGAGAAATTGACCCTGATATATAGCAGTAAAAAACATGTCCTTTATCATTTCATCCTTAGGTTATTATGTCAATAATGGAGCACTTGGTTATAGAGACTGTGGGCATTGTATAGTGATGCAATGCACAAGTTATTAGGAAAAGTGAAATAATATTTTCAAGAATGGACCTTCACAACTTGGCTCTGAACTAACTAATCTATTACATATGACTCATCGTCTACATTCCAATCAAGCTGATGTGCTTATTACCACTCACATATAGAGCTCTATTTCCCCTTCTTTTTATTAGCTCTTCCCCATACACACTACATTCCTCTCACCTTTGGCTCTTATAGTGCTTATTTTCTTTCAAAGCTCAGCTCAAGTATTCACCTCTAGATGAGGCTTTTTAAAAAAAATTTTCTCTAGCTGCTAGAACTATCCAGCACCATAGTTAGATTTTCTTCTAATTACTTTGTATTTATTGCACACACATATATTGTTTATACACATTTCTATATAATATATGCATGTGTTTGTGTTGTTTCTTAAATAGAAGTTAAGATCATTTATTTTAGCTTTTATCTTTATATCACTGGCACCCTGAGAGGAAGGGTTTCATATCAGGTAAAGATTAGGTCTTGTTTTCAAGATGACTCGGGTCAAAAAGAGAACAATAAGGAAATAATTCTAATGTGTATTGATGATGGTGATGGTGAAAATAACACAAGATTCCTTTAAATCTCAGAATTATATAAACCAGACTACCATTCATAAATTCCCAAGCAAATAAATTTACGTGCATTTCTAATAAAATATAGAATAGTAGATAGAAGAAGGGGCAGGCTCAGTGGATTGAGATCAAGGTCTAAAGACAGGAAGTCCTAGGATTAAATCTGGCCTCAGACACTTGCTAGCTGTGTGACCCTGAACAAGTCACTTAACTCCCACTGCAGAGCTCTTACTGCTTTTCTGCCTTGGAACCGATAAAGAGTATTAATTCTAAGATGGAAGGTAATAGTTTAAAAAAATAAGTAGAAAATCAGTACAACCTAAAAGAGGTATCTAAACCTAAATGTTAGCATTGCAGATCATTTAGGAAGTTAAATATTTTCTTGAGTTGTGTTATTTCAGTTGATGAATGTAGCTCATTCTTAGTTATAAAATACGTAATATCTTCCTTTTTCTGAGTGAATGGGTAACAATTGTTGTCATTTATTGAATGCTATGCACCTTTTTGGGTAGGCACAAAAATTTTTAATATATTATTTCAGATTTCACACCCAGTCACTATAAACAAATATTTCAAAACCCAGGGAACAAAAATGTATTCTACATAGGATCATGAAATTCTGTTAAATAAAAGTTTTTTTAGTGCATGTTAAATTTAGCAAGATAGTAACAAAATCGCCCCATTTAAATCCTCTTCTGAAGCTCTTTTTGCTTGCTTGTTTGTTTTCTACTGTGTGCTGTATGCCTTTGGGTTTATTTATATACAAATTAGCCTGTTTAATACTGACCCTTATCAGGTTGATAGGCTAGGTATAATTGCAACCAATTTGTTTATGAGGAAACAGACAAAGGAAATACTGTGAACACTTTTATATCTGGTTAATGGAAGAAATACAATTATAATAGAGGTCTTCTGATCCCTAATTTGATGTTCTTATGGCTATCATGCCCTAAAATTGTTAGTCATCTTCCTGTCAGCCAGAAAACCATTTTTCCTGCGTAAATATACCTTTGAACCTACTTATATTTCTATTATTATTACCAATTGGGAATTGGAGCTAACTTTAATAGAAAAAGAACACAGAACTTACTTTACTTCCAAAAACTGTTGGGTTTTACATTGCCCTGATCAAAAGTATCAACATTCTAAAGCAATTGGATCATAAAAAGTAGACATAAAATTTTCAGAGCTAGTTCTTTCTGAATACTTTATGAACTAATTACTATGTTGAATCACAATGACAACTTCCATCAAATCATATAAATCACATCTAAATTAGGGTACAGAATAAAATAATAAAAAAGTGAATTCAAATTCAAACTATGAAGAAAAGGATATATGCACGGTACTTAAGTGAATGAAATTTTAAACACATTAAGGATTTCAGCAGTTTTTCTCATAGAATATGTATTTGAGATACAATTACTGTAAAAATCACTGTGATGGATTTTTTTTTTACTTCCCAGACCATGGATTGTGTCTTAATATTCTTTGAAACTTCCCTAGAGTCTTTTCAATGAAGTGTACATAACCATTAGTCTAGTCTGGGATTAGAAAGCCCAGAGATAATGTAATTAATATTCAGTAGATCTAAGATTGGCTGTATCAATGGTATATGACTCAATCTAGCTGACAAATGATAGTTACCAAACATGTGGCCCTGACCAGTCTTTATTTAATCCAAATCTCACAATATTTGCTGATTATGAAAGATAAAGGAGAATCCTTTGCTGATAATGAGCACTGTCCAGAACATTTCAGGCTGATTTTTAGTGAGAATAGAGGATTGAGGTATGTTAAATTTTATAATAATTTCATAATAAGATGATATAATGTTTAACCTAAAAGTATTTTTTGCTTAGAAATATTATGATTGACTCCACCATATGTGATTTGAAAGAAAAGTCCAGTGCCAATTATCACAGGGATTTGAATCATGTACTAGTGAATATTAGGTGAGGTGATGGAGGGTATGGCCCTGCTCCTTCTCCTTCTATAATTACACTATTAAATTCTCTTCTAATATCATTTGTGCTACAAACCTCCCCCCATCCCCAAAACAAACTGAATTTACCCATCTATAAATACATAATTATAACTCTATCCTCTTTCTTGGAATTGGAGCAGAGTAAGATAGTAGTTTACCAAGAATGAGTCAGCATAGTATGTGTTTAATAAGTGATTGTTGGATGAATAAAGGAATACATTCTTAACTTGTTTTGGTTTCATTTATGTAATTTAACTAAAAGTGAAGGTATTTAAAGCATAGTCACTTTCAGTCTCCAATCCTTATTGCAAATTTGCAAATGTTTTGTTAAGGAGAAAAGAAAAAGGTAATTGAAAAACCCCCTTATTATAAATTGATATTTTTTCCTCAGTCAAAGGAACCTTTTCAGTGTATAGCTTTTTGAGATAAAGATAAGAATAAGACAGGTACTGGAATATTTTGTGCAAACGTAAACAGAAGCACTGGGAGAGAAGAACATAATTGTTGCTTATTAAAGTGCTTAGAATAGGGTTGAACAAAGTAAACCAGAGCCTGCTCCTGAATAGACTGGAGGATTTGCTACCTGTTTATTGCTTCCTCTGAGAGTTTTCAAGGTTATTTTTTGAATATGAAATGAATCAAGCCCTAGAAAACCATCATAGCTCACTGGATCTGAAAACACTCAGCACATTTCAGTTACTGACTCATGAGAAAGTCTGAAATAGCTGAGAATATTTTCTTTTCGATAGCTGATTCTTTTTTAGTTCCAATCTGGGCTTACCTCGCCAAAGATAGAAAATATGGAGAAATACTTTAGTATTTACCTTTAACATTGAACATGACTTGTCATCCCCAAGTCCTAAGAAAATACTGTATCTTTCTCTAAGCAATGTAATGAACTTTATGTTCTTCATTTTTAATTTTAGTTCAGATACACTTACTAAAAATATTAGAATAAAGGAGAATGGCATGAAAATGGACTTTGAGTCCCTGGGCTTTTGTACATAATTTTCAGAGAAATAGGGATAGGAGTGATTTTAACTTTATTCATTAATATTTTTAATGCATGTTATTAATGTTTTTTTCATTCCACATCCATTTCCACATGTTCTTCTCAATAACTTTTCCTATTTAAAAAGAAAGGAATTAAAGAAATGCAACTATTATAGTTACAGAATGTGATAGTATATATATATATATATATATATATATATATATATATATATATATATATATATATATATATATATATATATATATATATATAAAATGCCTTAACTTCTTCCTAAACAAGAAAAGTTCAATTAATTATCTATTCTTGGGGACCAATATCACATATTAAAAATTCTCAAATTTGAGCTTTCTTTGAATACTTTTTCAGTTAAATTGGCTTTGTTATGTGTATTGGTCTTCAGGTTTAATTTATTTATCTTTGAGTCTGTTCCTACCAGTTGTCAAATATCTCATGTATGTTATTTCTTTTAGCTCAAAAATATTCAGTTGTATTCACATCACACGATTTCTTCAGATATTCACTAGTTGATGGACACCTCTTGATTCCAGTGTTTTATTTGTTTTGTTTCTTTGCTACCAAGATTACTGATTATATGATTATTTTGTTACTTAATGACTTTTTTTTTACACTATAAAGTATTTGCTAAATAGGGAGGTACTGGGTCATTTCACAGAAAGCACTTAATGATTTTTCTCACATAATTTAAAACTGTTTCCCAAAATTGTTGGAACAATACTCAATAATATAACAGTGTCTACCTTTTCTACATTCTCAGCAACATGAACATATTTTTCTTGAGATGTCTTTATCAATTTGATGAGTCTGAGGTTTTCCCTCAAAATTGTTAAAATGCTCATTTCACCTTAGAGTGATATGGGAAATGAAATTAAAGAGGACAATGTTGAAATTTATTTTTCTAGCTGAGTCTAAGGAAGAGACATTTTCATTCACTACTATTCAATTATATACCTAATTATGTTAATGAAATTCTATGTATTAACTTGAAGGAGACATGAGATAAATATGTCTTTCTCAATGAAAATATTACCCCCACCCTCAGGTCTTAGTGTCTTCTCCGAGTTTACCTGCCATGTGCTTTTTATATATATTCTACAAACCTAGTTATTTATGTGTTGTCTGCTAAATTAGAATATAAGCTTTTTGAAAATAGTTCTTTTGCCTTTTTAAAATTCCCTATATTAGCATTATGTTTAACACATATTAAATATTTAATATATTCTTGTTGACTGAGTGATTTTGAAGTATTTTGCAAAGGGGAAATTAATAAGGGATAGGGAACTCACGGAAAGCTTCATGGTTGAGGTAGTACTTAAATTGAGTTTTTAAAATATGAATAGGATTTGGATAGAGGAAAAAGAGGAAGACAGTTATTTAGGCTTGGGGGATAAGATAAGTAGTGCCTAGGAGGTAGAAATAAACATACTGTATTTGAGCAACAAACTTGGTACTGGCAAGGTTTAATGGCAATTTCATGCAAGTAAGTAAATGGAGAGAAGATAGGATTGATGAGATGTAGGTAGAAAAATGAAATTTTTATGGCTGGTTGAGGTATTTGGATATTTATTATTCTTTGAGAAACAGGGAGCAATGTGAAGGTGAAAGTAGGGAGATGAGGATGCCATCTTTCATAAATTGATATTTTAAGATCACTGGATCTTCTGGGGAAAAAAAAAACAAACAAAAAACCACTCCAGTATCTTTGCCAAGAAAACCCCAAGGATAGCTATATGGTCTATGGAGTCCTAAAAAGTTAAACATGACTGAACAACTGAACAAAATTTACTCATGCTTTGTTGAAAGGATTAGACAAATAATGGATCCTGAGAATCTAATTAGTCAGTCTGCTTTTAGGGTGAAAGCAATGTGATCACCAAAACATGATGCACTATTGCAGTGGACTTCTAATTGGTCTCCCATCCTCGGGTCTCTCACTATTTCGTGGATCTTCTGCTCTGTGACCAAGATTATTTATCTAAACAGAGGTTTAACTATGTCACAATCCAACCCCACCCCAACTCCATTGAACTCCTGTTGGTCCCTTATATTAACTTGAAGATCAAATATAAATTCTTCCTTTTTTTGACATTTAAAGTTATTTATAACGTGGCCCCTTTCTACCTTCACAGTCTTCTTACTTCCTTTATTCTCCTCAAAGTAGGTAAGGTAGAAGCAACAACATTCTACATACAGTTCTCCTGCCATGACATAAGATCTCTCTGCTCCTATGCATTTTTACTACCTGAAATGCTCTGTCCCCTCACTCCTGCATCTTAGGATCTCTGATTTTCTTTAAGACTCACTCAAATCTTACTTACTCCAGGAGGCCCTCTCCACACTCTAGATGCTAATGCTGTCCCCTTTCAGAGTGCATTCCATCTACTCTCTAGAGATCTTTCATCTACCTCATTTGCATGCCATCTCCCTCATTAGAATCTGAGTTCCTTGAAGGCATGAACTGTCTGTTTTGCTTTTCTTTTTATTTCCAGTGCTTAACACAGTACCTGGTATATAGAAAGTAATTAACAATTGCTTGTTAACTTGCCTTTAGGAATGAGGAGAAGGGATGGAATTTTTAAAAATAGTGCAATAGGAAGCTGAAAGTATTATTGTTTTTTTGTCATATTAGTAGTTGTTCTTGTTATTAAGTCAAGAACAAAAGCATTAGGCTTATTGCAGTCATGCCTCTCTAGCATTCTAACTATTATATTATTTAGGAGACATTATTTTAAATGTTCTAATATCTCCTTACTCCATCCATTCCTCATTCCAAAGCCCAATTAATTTTTATTTATTTTTATTAATTTTTAATTTTCCCAAAATGCCACCCAATATGAACTGCCACCTTTATATATAATTCAGAAATCTTCAGTCCCTCTATTGCCTACAAGATGAAGTATGAATTCCTTAGCCTGTCACTCAAAATCCTTCACAATATGTCCCTATCAACATCATCAATCCTAATTTCTATTCTTCTCTCTGGGCCCATGTTACCTTATCTCATAATTACAGAGAGAGTCAAATGAAATATCAAAAGTCTTTTCAAGATCATAAATTTCATTATCTGACTGCCTTGCATAAAACCTAAATTTCCAGTCTATTTGTTTTTCTGTTCCTGAATACATCATGCACATCTTCACTTTAATACATTTGTCTTTTCATGATAGGGCCTCCTAGAATGACTTCCTTTCTCCTTTCTCCATGGTTAAATATTCATTCCTCTTCTCAGGATCATCTCAAATGTACTTGCTCCACAAACCTTTTCAAGTCAATCCAACTTAGTGTGTGAGAAAAAACAACTCCACTTGTCTTCCTAAAATCTACCACAGCCTGGTATTCCCTGACTACAGCCTAAATGGCTGTTGTCAAAGTAGGCTAGACATCTGGCATCATCCTAAACATCTACAAGCTTCCTGACTTCGTTTTATACCAGTACAGAGGGTGGAACCAGGAGGGTATATCAATGGTGAACCAGGGAACATGTGGCCTGTTCTCTCCCATGTTTAGTGCCGGCTGGACTTCTCTGTGAGTATGTCTAGGTGGACTAAATGGAGGCCACAGAATAGCAAGCTAAATGAAGTAGGAACGAAAACTCTCTCTCTCTCTCTCTCTCTCTCTCTCTCTCTCTCTCTCTCTCTCTCTCTCTCTCTCTCTCTCTCTCTCTTTCTCTCTGTGTGTGTGTCTCTCTCTCTGTCTCTCTCTGTCTCTCTCTGTCTCTCTCTCTCTCTCTCTCTCTGTCTGTCTCTCTCTCTCTCTGTCTCTCTCTCTCTCTGTCTGTCTGTCTCTCTCTGTCTGTCTGTCTGTCTGTCTCTCTCTCTCTCTCTCTCTGTCTCTCTCTCTCTGTCTCTCTCTCTCTGTCTGTCTGTCTGTCTGTCTCTCTCTCTGTCTCTCTCTCTCATTTTCCCTATTTGCTTCAGATTAAATAAAAATCATTTAATCTATAGCCAGTTTTATAATTTTCCCTCTTACATTAGTATCACTCTTTCCTCTGAAATACTATATCCCTCATCTTCCTTAGTGATCTTTTTACTATTCCAGATAGTGTGGTAACTTATACATGCCTTTTTTTGGGTTGTTTGTTTTATGTACATGACCTATCATCTCCCCTAGAGTGAAAATTTCTCCAGGTCAGTAATTCTATTGTAACACTCCCTGCCCTGAATTCCACTGCCTGGCAGGCCAGTGTGGGTTAGATTTCATTCCTTCCCTGTTTCCCCAGGATGTTTAAAGGCATTGGGCAGTGGGATAAGGAGGTGTTCTACCTCACTTCAGATGTCTAGAACACATAATTATAGTTTTCACTGAATTAGAGAGAGCTCTCCTGCACACCAGTTTCAATTAAAAATGGTTATGACCATTAGTTTTGGCAAAGAAATATTTACTTCAATCGGTTTAATCACAAATAAATAAACTTAATCCCCCAACACATGAGAAGTCTAATCCTCTTCCTTTCCCTATCACAATCTCTGGGGAGGGGAAAGCGATTTGGTTCATACCTTCCCTTAATTCCTAGAGAACATATTTCCAGGTTCAAGTGAAAATCTCACTTTGGGTTGGAGTCCAAAGCACCTAGGTTTCTCAGGGCTTTCATGTGAGGCTCTGGGTACACAGTCATGCCCCATAAGCCTGGCTCCAATTCATTGGTTCTAACTCTTTGGACAAATGAGACAGGACAGATACAAGCACCCTCAGCCCCATGTCTTCTCCCTGGAGTAAAAACAGAAGAGCAGGAGAAGGAAGTCTTTCCCCTCTTACTGGTTCAATGCATGGCACTTCCCTATGTACATTATTTGGAATCTTCACCCTCTGTAGACAGCAAGACGGAGAGGCAGAGAAGAGAATGACTAGTTCAATTTTGACAATTTAAAGACTCCAATATTCAAGCAAATGAGGTTACACTCACCCCATTGTGGTAGGAGACTCAAATGCCTTCATCAGACAGTCTGGATAGGTTCCAAAGGCCTTTAACAGTGCCTCCTCCTTAGGCAAAGTAGGCATGTAGACATGCCTAAGACAAACCTAAGCTATACTAACACCTATTTATTCACCAAGATGATACAACATTGTCCTCTAGGGTTCTTAGCAAATGTCTTAAACTGATTTTAGTAATGATAATGAAGGGAACTGCAGAAGTTTAGAGATCTCTCTTTATGCATTGTCAACTTGATCTTGGAAATCCCTTAGGAATGGAAAGAGGTATGAAATGGGGAACAAAAAATGTTTTGTGTTATATGGTAAGTTGCCATCAAAACAAAATATGAATTCCTAAATTAAAAATTTCTAATTCACAATCTACTGCAATGAACCAAGGCTTTCCTCATCCTTCTATGTAGATGATCAGTTGCTTAACAATTATTAATAGTGAAATGTCTTGCAATGGGACATTGGAATATATTTTGCTAAACTTCATAGCACCTTTGAAAATAGTTTCCAAAAATTTCCCATGTGAGAATTATTTCTTCAAATTTGTACTCTATTTACTAGTCCTGGCTTCACTTATTTGGAACAGTGCTAGAAATCGAGCATCAAAAATGAAAGCTCATAAAATATAAGTTTAGTATTCTATTCCTCAGTTAAAATTTAGCATGTTAGAAACTAAGGAAGAGATGAGTGTCGGATATTCTCTTCCTTAGAAAATGAGAAATTTCTAATTCTTCCATTGACATTTCAACCCTTTACCCCAAGTACAGAGCACATAGAATCAAATGGCTCATAATATTAATGGTTCTTTGAACACCATGATAAAATGAAAATTTTCAGAAGTGGATGCTTCGGTTATGGAAGTGAAAAATTCTAAGATTTCACTAGCATTTTCCCTCTAATGTTGCTTACTAGGTTTATAGATAATTTTTCATTTTGAGGTTTGAATCTATTATGTTAAAGCCCTCCTTTCCCTGCCCCAATTGTTTTTTTGAATATCTGCTAATTTCTAAAAAAATGTTCTTAATTAATTAATTAATTTAAAAAATTAAATTAAAAATGCCTGGTGTTTAATTCTAAAAATGATTAAATATATTTTGTCAGGAGGCTTAAAATATAATAAGGGTAATGCAAATTTCTTTAAATCTTCTTATAGGAAGCCCACTAGTGACCAAAGGTCATTGAATTTAAACTACTTCTTTTTAAAAGCATCATTTCCCCCAAAAAAGATAATTAAAGATGATTAAACTTGAGAGTCCAACACATTGATGATTCTAATTTCTGAGCAGTGTGAATGTTATTTTTGTATATATTTACACATGACCTCCTTTCATGTATCAATGTTAATATTTACTTCAGAAATAATTCATTCCAAATGGAAGATTAATTGATAACAAAACCATAAGGAAGTGCAATGCATTTCCAGCTATGACAGTCCATTTCTTGGTGCATAAGATTTATAGCCAGTACCTTCCCTCAGAGTCAATTCACTGTAGATGGAATGATAAAATCACAACATTTGCCATTATGTAGTTGAAAACCGAGGAAGTCAGAAAGGGGAAAGAAGAGGACAAATGGAGCAGAAGTAAGAGTATATATGGAGTCAGACTGCTATGAGTTCAAGGTGCTCTGTGCCAGGGAAGAGGCAGCATCTCCCAGCAGGAAGCTGACAGTAATCAGCTGAATCAATGAGGTGAAAAACAAATAAGGTAAAAGGCACTCCCCTCTCCAACTGAGGAGCTGAAGACCATGCAGGAGGAAGTAAAAGTTAATGAGCCCCAAGCCCTTGACCCTTGTGAGATTCTTCTTCTTCAACCTCAACATCCTGAAAACACTGTCAGAAATAATCTTTCGCAGATGTTCCTAAGTGTATGACAAAATGTAAAGGGATTCATTTTCCCATGAACTGCCTGCAGGGCAGAGGACAACCAGATTGGATTGCAGTGGGGCAGAAGGAGCATAATGGTCTCTGGGCCATTGGGAGAAGTGATGAGCCAGGTATAGTATGGCCTCCTTTGGGGGAATTCTGTAAGGAAGATGAAGAACAGAGGTTTTCAGAAGAAATGGAATGCTAGGCAAATGTCAATAGATATAAAGCAGCTACTATAAAAATACATGTATATTTTTAAAGAATTCTTTAATTTTCCACCAATGAAACAACAATGTAACGAGCAGTTGCCATGCACGAAATCCTTTGCTAGCACTGTGACAGATGCAAGAAAGGCAGAATATCAATTTGCAAGCAAGGAGGTTATGTTTAATGGGAACAGGACTTTTCACTTTTAAAATAATTATTATTTTTTTCTATTTGTTTTCATTTTTGTTCTGGGCTTTCCTATCTCATCTAGACCAAAAATGCTGCATCCATTCACAATTGCACTGGGCTTGCCATGGAAGTTTTGATCCTCTTTTTCTAAGCTGGGATTTTCCTTGTTTAGGAAATCTGATACCTCTGACTCCCAGGGTTTTACCATATTGAGACCTAAATGTGGAGTTGATTAGTTGTAACCCTAAAGTAGTTCACAATTCCTGAGTTTAAGCCACCCAACTTCCTCTGAAGTAGGGATTAAAATGTATGCTACCACTCTTGCCAATAAAAAATTTAAAAAGGAGAGAGACAAAGAGAGATAGAGAGATAGGGATACAGAGATACAGAAAGAGAGACAGGAGTATAAATCCATGGATCTATTTATCTTTAGATGTCGATAGATATGTTCATATTTACCCCCTCTTTCTCTGTCTCTATCTCTGTCTCCATGTCCATCTCTTCCTCCATTTGTGTCTATCTCTGCACCTGTCTCTCTGTCTCTGTCTCAGTCTCATTCTCTCTTTCTGTCTCAGTATCAGTCTCTGCCTCTGACTCTCTTTCTTTCTCATAGATATAAATTGGACCTTGCTGATACCCAGGAATACAGAACAAAATGGGAACTATTTTAATGAGGAAAAATGGAACTTGTAGCGAACCTATAGGTTCAAAGGAAGAGAAAAAGCTGTCAAGCAACTAAATTATTTAGAAGAGTAAATCATACAGGCTGAATGCCTGATCATGATTTACTTCCTAGGTGATATCTAGGAAACAAAAAATCTCCCCTAGAACTATCTGACATTAAAAAAAAATTCATTTCACTATACTAATTGTGATTCCATTAATTAATGCTTAATTAGGGTTTAAAGGCTGAATCTTTTAAGAATGCAAATAGTAATATTGTGGAAATAGTTTTGAAGGGTTCTTTATAAAAATACTTTTAGCAGGGATAGTTTAAGCCACAGATGAGTAATGAAGTGAAAGACTTAGGATAGTATTGGAGTCTGGGAAAGGGTCTAAGAGGTAGAGGCAGAAGAGGTTAAAGAAAACTAGTTAGGAATATTGCAAATAAAGCTTTGCAGATTTAAACACTATAAGGCAGATTTTTCAGTCAGTTAAAGAAAAAAAAGAGGATTTTTTTTCTCTTCCTTCCCTTATACCTAAGATTTGGAATTCAGATTATCATGATAGTTCTTTGTTATACTAGCCTAAAATTACAGTCAAATGCATGAATTTCAACCCTCCTGTAATAGGATGCCATATTATATGTTTCAAGACTGAGTACAATAATAATATATCTTCAAATCATTATTTTGGAATTATATGGAAGTAGAAAGATTACCATATTTCTTTTTTTTTTTAAATAAACCCTTACCTTCCGTCTTGGAGTCAATACTGTGCATTGGCTCCAAGGCAGAAGAGTGGTAAGGGTTAGGCAATGGGGGTCAAGTGACTTGCCCAGGGTCACACAGCTAGGAAGTGGCTGAGGCCAGATTTGAACCTAGGACCTCCCATCTCTAGGCCTGGTTCTCAATCAACTGAGCTACCCAGCTGCCCCCTACCATATTTCTTAAGGTTTTCAGGGAGCTAAAAGGTGGTTGATGCAGTCTGATGCCATTTTTAGCTCATTGTTCTCTAAGCCACTCTTAACTGTCAAGGCCATTCTTAACTTTAACTTTAACATGAGTCATTAATCCTTAACCATCCTCCTCATTGTTAGTCATCTATAGTGATAGAAACATGGATGGGAAAAGATAATTAGAGGTTTTACCCTATGGCTGAACTTCCAAGCAAATAAAAAATAAGTAGATAAATGATATCTGGTTATATCTTCTTGAATCATCCTTAGATGAAAATCTAGAATATCACTGATGGAACAAGTAGAACTTTCATATTTATATCTCCAACATTAAGGCACAAAGAGTTAAAATGAAAGACATCCAAATATAGTACATGAAAATTTCTCTAGTTGCAAAAAAGGTTAATTCAGAATGTAACATTTTTGTTTCCAAAGACGTTGAATACTGTTTCTGATGGCATATGAATATATTGCATTTAATTTGTACCTATAGTAACATTATTCCTTACATTTGCTTACAGCTATATAACTAAACATATTTAGTGACTTTTAAAAATTAAGTTATAAATGGATTTAAGAAATAGGTCCCTATAGATCAATTATGACTTAAAATCAGTGTGATGTGTGAATAATATTTGTGCATTCTGTGGGCCACATTTCTAAATGGAAATATATTCTGCTTTTAAGGAAATTTACAGGTTCGATATCAGCTCAGTAAGGAGAGAGTTCATGTATGCACCTTCGATGCGGAAAACTTTGCCAACCGACGAATGCACCATGTGAAGATTAACAGAGACGGGAAAGAGCTCACTATTCAGGTACTACATCTACCTTTCACATAGTTGAAAATAATATATTTTCTCATAGCTAATTACCAATTGTGGGTAGTGTGGTGATTGGTGAAGTGAAGGGGAGTGGGGAGTTTGTGTAAAATCAAACACTATGATTCTCCCCCTTCCACATATTTTCTGCGCATGTTTTAATAATTTTGGGGGCCATGGAGTATGTCACAATTTTGTTGAATGAAAGTATTAATGAATGAATGGAAAAGCATAAAAAAGTCATCAGACATCTAAAGAAAAAGAATCATAAAAATAGAGCCAGAAAGATAGAAAAGGATTTTGTTATTTTCTCTATTTATATGTAGCACACTCCCTAATAATAAAAAAATGCCTTTAATTTCACAAACCAGTTACATACTATCATTTTCTTTGATCCTTATTGCAACCACAGATAATATATTATTTATACCATTTTATACATAAGTAAATGATGACTCCCTGAGTTAAATGACTTGCTCAGAGTCACACATTATGATGGGGAAATCGAATTAGAGTCTAATAATTATGATATCTAATTTGATATCCTTTTCAACATACAAAGAACTGGTCAGATTAATCAAGTAATTTTATTTGAGCATTAGATTCTATATTCTCAATATAATTAATGGGAGACTCCTTACTATATATAAGACATAGTGGGACATTTGAAGAAATAGAATCAAAGAATTTGAGAAATAAAGAGACCTTAGACAATAGCTAGTATATGGCTCCCTCATTTTTCTTGTGGGGAAACTAAGTTTATAGAATTTGTGATTTGCACAAAGATATACAATAAATTAGTGAAAACACTGAGGTTAAATTTAGGTCTCTCAATATTCAATCTAGTATTCTTTTTAATAATCAAGAGAGGGCCAAATCCAGCAACAATTCCCATCCTCCATTTGAATAATTTTTTTTTTTTACTTCAGAATCTCTACCATAACTTTATAAAAATTTCCAACATGTAACATATGACTTATTTCAGTTCCAACTGATTTTATATATACTAAATATGTATTATATTTCTGATAAAAAATGCTCAGGAGAAAATAAGCAGTCAAAATGCAGAGCAAAAGGAATTTCAAGAGACAAGGATGAATTACAAACCGGCTAATCAGTCCTTAAATGAACACAGAAAAACGAACATAATCTACAGTCAGAAGGGATATCAAAGGCCTTCTCAGATCAGAGGGTCATAAAAGAATTGTTCTAAAGCTGGAAGACACCACAGAACCTTCTTGGGCCACATTGTCATTTTGCATATAACAACTCTGAGGTAAAAGAAAAAAAAAGCAAAATGACATGTCCAATATCACAGAGGTATAAATAGAAGTAGAATACTATGAAAAATTAGTAATTATTCAGGATAAATAGCAATTTTTTATTAGTAGAGAAGATACTTTTGGTAGGAGGAGGGGATAGTAATACTTCTTTACTTCCATATCCAGGCCTAGATATATTGTCTTCACTACTCATCAAGAACTTAAAAGGCTTGTGACAAGGAAATCACTTTTAAAAGACTGATATATATTAATTTAAGGTCGCCAAGGAATTCAGCTATGTAATTCCTAAATGAAAACTCAAGTCAGCCTTTTATAGAGTTTAATTACAGACAGGAGGAAGAAAATAATTAGAGATAGAAAGAGAGAGGGAGAGAGAAAGGGGAGAGAAGGGAATAGGGCTTAAATACCCCTTCTGTTTAGGCTGGGCCAAAAGGCCCAAGCCCTTAGATAGCTGGGGCAAAGAAAGAGATCAGTCCCTATTACTCACGTGACCAAAATGGAGAAACAGTCTCAGAGGCCCCACCTTCAGCTTCCTTCAGAGCAAGCTTCTCAGAGCACCTCTCCAAACACTCAGCACCAAAACTCTCCAACCAACCCACCCCTCAGTCCTCAGACCCCTCTATCTTTAAGGAAACCATCCAAGTTCCCTCCCCTCAGTTCTCACATCTACCAATCACTGTCCCTGACTTCCCTGTGCCAATGGTGGCTCTAGCTTAACCCAGGACTGCCCAGAGGTCTGTGGCTTTGCACATGTCTGTTGAAGGTCATATTCTCAAATACTTAAATCTTGATCCTTTGCTACAGCCCTTCCTAAATCCTGTTACCCTGAGTAGGGTAGAGATTGGAATAATTAAATTTTGATCTATGCTGCAGCCCTTCCTAAATCCTGTTAGGACTGAGTGGGGTGGAAATTGTATTTTCCAAGACCTGATTCTGTCATTCCAAGTATCTCTATTGTATCAATTCTAAAATCAATCATGACTCAAAGAAATTCCTGTTCTATGCTTAAGCATAAGTCAAAGTCCTTTCCATTGTTCAGCAAAAGGTTTCTGTCCTAAAGTAATCTTAAGAAGGGAGGAGGAGGAACCTCCCATGCCAATGGGGTTCACATTCCAATAGACTATCAGTAAGAAATTTTCCAAGTATGATATTTCCCAATGGTGAAATTTCCAACATTTATAAGTCTAAGAAATTTTAAGGTTTACAGGCTCCACAGCCCCTTTTTTCCCCCATATAAAATGTACAAGTATGGTGTGTGTGCTTGTGTGTGCACATTTATGTTTCAGAGTATATAGATACTAAGTCTGTTAGAGAAGAGGACAGAGGAATGAGAAGGATCAGAGGAGAAAAGCTCTAAATGAGTAGGAAGCAGGCAATGAGAGAGGAGGAAAAAGTTTTTCTTCTAGGAAAGGGTCAGAAGGTATAAGGTACAAGGAAACAGAAGAACATAAATGGGTAAGTCACTTAAGCGTTCTGAGTCTTAGTTTCTACATCTTTAAAAATTAAATTTAAAAATTAAAAAAAATATTCCCCCTACCTATATATATATATATATATATATATATATATATATATATATATATATATATATATAACAGGTATGTTGTGAGGATCAAATAAGTCCATTCAGATGAAGCATTTTGTTTTTGTCTCTTTTTTTAAACTTTTACCTTCTGTCTTTGAATCAATACTAAATATTCCATAGATTCCAATACGTCTCAAGGCAGAGAAGGGATAAGGACTAGGCAATTGGAATTAAGTGACTTGCTTATTAGTGGATTAAGTGATTACTCCAATTAGTGGATTAAAGATGACTCCAATTAAATAACATACAACTAAGAAGAGTCTGGGACCAAATTTGAACCCAGGATCTTCCATCTCCCAGCCTGGCTCTCTACCCATTTAGCCACTAGCTTCTGCCAGATAAAGTATCTTCCAACCATAAAGAAAAGTAAAAATATGCTATAAATATCAAAGTTGAAATATCTTTGAAATAATGATGGAGTTCATGCTAATTGGGTCACATTCAAAGAATTGGTTGATGCCTTACAGTGACTCCATTCTGAGGAAACAAGCTTTAGTATTAGAGAATATAGTAACACACTAGCTAGTATAGTAAGTAATTAAGGCAAGGTAAGGAGGTGTGGTAAGTCAAGGTAGAGACTGAGAGAGAATAAAGGAAGAGGTAAGAGAGTAAAAGGTAAGAGTAAGAGCGACTAGAGGTTTTCAGGAATGCTTTTGATCTTGCTTAGTTACTAAGAATGGAGTCATTAGTTTGGACCCTTGTTGCCCCTTGTCTCCAGGGACCTGATGTCACTTTATCCATGGTCCACTTTAGTCTGTGGCTTTATCCAGGGTTCACTGTGCCCACTGCAGGGAGCAAACAGAAATATAAATGAGATGCTGAAAGCCATGTTAAACACCCAATGGAAGCCTGAGATCAGATTTTATTCTTTTCTGTACAGACTCTAGAAAGGCAGTGAGTATGGAAACTGAGCATGGTTTGAACCTAGTTCTGTGCGCCTAAGAAACCGAACCACCTATATTTATTGTTCAGAGACCCAAACCAAAGACGAAGGTTATATCTAAATATCAATGTGAGGAATTTTCTTATAAAAAGCAACTCATATATATTATATGAAAGGTTGCCCCATTCTAATCAACTAGTTATTGTGCACAGTTACTTGCGTCAATTGGACATAGGATATTTGGGTCCTTGTTTTGGCTCTGCCACTGACTAGTTGTTTAACCTCAGGGAAATACTTAACCTCTCTATGCTTCAAATGCTTCATCAGAAAAAGACTGATGGTCTCCAAGGTCATTTTAGCTCACAGATTCTGTGTTTCTTGGACAGGATGAACAATTGTAATTTCTATGCTTTAAGTAGGTGCAAGCAAAGAGAGGAAATAGGGATTGGAAAGACACAGACAAAGGAATCCTGGTCATTCTTGACAGTTCTTAATGAAAAGGTTTTAAAAAATGAATTGGGAAAACAATGTAAGGCAACACAGATTATTCGACAAATTAGTTACATAGCCCACTAATTGTCTATATTAATGTGGTGGTTTTTAGAGTTTACCAATATTTTTTTTTCCATAATGATTCTGTAACCTAGTTGGTTCTGGTATATTCTCCATTTGGCACAGAGAACTGAGTCTCAGAGATGTTAAGTGATTTTTTTTTCCCTCGACCATCTTATTAATGGGCATTGGTCAATGATGCAAACAAGAAGATCTCTTTAGGAAGTCATTGTTCACAGTTTGGCAGAGTAAAAGAGCACTGGAGTTAGAAATAGGATAACGTCTGAGTTCTTATATTGTCTTTGCAAATAGCTAGATATATATGATCTGAGGAGGTAGGAAGGGAAAACAGGACTCTAAAGGCCTCATTTTTAATGCATAAAATGAAACAGTTAGGCTAAGGTTGTAATCACTCTCATATAGTGGAAAGGATCCTGGATTTAGACAGACGATTCTGATTTGTGACCTCAGGTTTCTATTCTTCACTTTCTTCATCTCTCAAGTGAATTAACTATTCTTCAGTAAATTGGCTTCTATGTTTCCTTCTAACTTTAAATCTATGATTTTGTAAAACTACAATTATACAATCCCTAAATTTATTGGATTTAGAGTTGGAAGAGAACTAATAGATCTAATCCAATTCTCCTACTTAAAAAATGAAAAAAAAAATTACTTAGGCCCAGAACTCTGAAGCAATTTGTAAGTCACCTACATTGCAAATAACAAAGGCAGAATTAAAATTTGTCTTTTTAAACTTTTTTTCTTTTAATCTATAGTTTATATTTATTGACAAAATACAAGTTCAATACCCACCGCTCAACTTTAAATTAATTTTGTGTCCAAAATACCATACTAATCCTGAAGCTCAATTCAATAGACATTTAATTATCAACAATGTGCAGTATATTAGCGCATCTCCTCAGAGTTTCTTCAAGCCCAACCTTGATGATTTTAAGAGGAAGAGATAGCTGTGTGCCGAAAACTATTAATGGGGAGAGGACTAATATGAACTGAGACTTATAGATTACTTGATTTTATGTATTTTTGTAGCATGGGAAAGTATGCATTCTGAGAAGAATGTTAAAGATTCTGAGGGGGGAAAGAGAGATCTAGGTGTAGTTAGAGGATAAAAATAAACCATTCTAGTTATTTTTTTTTGGAAAAATTTATTTAATTAGTCAATTTAGAACATTATTCCTTAGTTAAAAAAATCATATTCTTTTCCCCCCTCCCACACCCTTTCCTGTAGCTGAGGGGAATTCCACTGAGTTTTACATGTGTCCTTGATCAGAACCTATTTCCATGTTGTTGGTGTTTGCATTAGGATGATCATTTAGAGTCTATATTCCCAATCATATCCCCTCAACCCATGTATTCAAGCAGTTGTTTTTCTTCGGTGTTTCTACTCACCCAGTTCTTCCTCTGAATGTGGATAATGTTTTTTTCTCGTAGATTCCTCCTAGTTGTTCAGGATCACTGCATTCCCACTAATGGAGAAGTCCATTACATTCGATTGTACCACAGTGTATCAGTCTCTGTGTACAATGTTCTCCTGGTTCTGCTCCTCTCGCTCTGCATCACTTCCTGGAGGTCGTTCCAGTCTCCATGGAATTCCTCCACTTTATTATTCCTTTGAGCACAATAGTATTCTATCACCAACATGTACCACAGTTTGTTCAGCCATTCTCCAATTGATGGGCATCCCCTCGTTTTCCAATTTTTGGCCATCACAAAGAGCGCAGCTATGAATATTCTTGTAGAGGTCTTTTTCCTTATTACCTCTTTGGGGTACAAACCCAGCAGTACTATGGCTGGATCAAAGGGCATTCTTTTAGCGCCCTTTGGGCATAGTTCCAAATTGCCCTCCAGAATGGTTGGATCACTTCACAACTGGACCAGCAATGAATTCATGTCCCAACTTTGCCACATCCCCTCCAGCATTCATTACTTTCCTTTGCTGTCATGTTAGCCAATCTGATGGGTGTGAGGTGATACCTCAGAGTTGTTTTGATTAAACCATTCTAGTTATGGTGGATGGCCCACATAAGGAAATAATCTATGTTAAAGCAAGAAAAGTCATTGAAAATATTATGGAGAACCTTTAGTGTCAGGCTAAAAGGTATGTGTTTTATCATATAGTCCTGAGAGCTTTTAAGGCTTTTAGAAGGAGAGCTGGCATAATAAAAACAAAGAAAAAAATCTCTAAGCCATCTAAATTCACCCACATGCCAAAAGTATTATTTTAAACCAATCAGTCCATAGTATTTATTGAATACTGCTGTGAACCCAGATATATGCTTAATGCTCTGATGAATAATAATGATTTTCAACTCTTTATATTTAGGGAACATATTATATTTTACAAAGAAGTTTTGTCACATCTCTGAAACATAAGTAGTGTAAATATTAATCTCCCCATTTTCCAGCTGAGTATATTGAAACTCAGGGAGATTATTGTCTTGCCTTAGGCATGCAACTGTTAAATGGCAGAGTTAGGGTTTCTACCAACATTTTTTGACTACAAATATTATACTTTTATTTTCACTACAAATCACACGTGGCCTCCACCTTTTAAGAGATTTTTGTCTAGATATAGCTAAGGAAACAAGAACATAAGATATGGAAAAAATTGAAGTTGAAGATAATAATAATGAACATGATATTCAAATGGTATAATAACTCCAAGACCAATGAAATGAAAGTACTATTGTGTTTCCTAGCAAAGCAACAGGAGATATCTAATTGGCTACAGTGGAATAATCTCTGTTTTAGAATTCAGAAGATATAGTATGAAGGTCCTACTTTGCCTTTTAACTACATCTGACCTATTCAAGTCACTTCATATATATATATATATGTATATATATATATATATACATGTTTTTACTTCATTTGATAAGGAAAAATTAGCATGATGATCTCTGGTGACCTAGAATTCAGAAAAAAATATTATTTAAGAGAACTAAACATTGAAAGATGAGCAGAATTTGACTAGGATAAGATAGGGAAGAAAATCAGTTGAGAAAGGAACATGCATATATGTGTACAAATGGGGATGGCTTTCTCAAAAGAAATAAAACTTGCCTAAATAAGCAAGACCACAGGTTTTTATGCCCCTGGGATATCATATTTTTTTGTCAAAAAGCACAGCCACCAAAACCAGTGGAATATTATACACATTAAGAGCAATAATGTATGATAATCAACTGTGAATGACTTAAGTATTATTATCAATGCAAGAATCCAAGACAACTCCAAGGGAAAAAGGCTATATATTGCCTTAGTAGGAACCAATGGAGTCTGAATACAATATGAGGCATACCATTGTTCTATCTCCTTCATGAATGTTTCTAGAGTCTAAGTGATAGTGTCTTCTCTAACAATATGGAAATCATAGAAACACATATTGCATGATAGCAGATATACAACCTATATCATGTTACCTGTCATTTTGGGGAACAGAGAGAGTTAGGAGGAAGAAAACATGGATCATGAAATCTCAGAAAAAGATTATTAAAAGTATAATCTGGAAAAAGAAAAGAAAAGAAGAGGGGAAAATGGCATAGCCTCTATTAAGTAAGCCTCCTTCAAATCCTTAGCTGGAAATGATTCTCATTGTGCTGCACATTAATTATAAAGTGAGCAGGTCTAGAAGGACAGAGAGAGAGGAAGGGAGAAATGAGAAGCAAGGGAAAATTTTGTTCTGCTCTCTCTTTAATGCTAATCCTGTACAGCATCTTCCTGAGAAAACTTCATTTGTGTGCTTGTTTCTAGCATTCATAGCAATAAATGTGGTGAGAAAATCTCTGTGGGGAAATAAATACCTATCAAATATTTTATAGAATTTACCAGGGAAAAAGGCTGCCTAGAAACACTCTTGTTTATATACAGGAAAGAAAGGGGATATTTTATCTATACTTGGGCAAAATTAGCTAGATCTTTCTATTAAATTTCCTCTGACAAAGAATCCCAGAGGGGTCTGGGAACTCTTTTTTTTTTTCCTAAGGCATTTTTAGCCTGAGGTCTTCAATACCCTTTATCTATTAATTTACTCATTAAATTTTGCTTTCTATACTACTACAGGTGGACCAGCATCCTATATACAGATATAACTTCTCCTCAGAAGTTGACTTCCGGGCTGTAAGGTCCCTCACATTGGGTAAGGTCACAGGTAGGTGACTATTGTGCTGGTCCATTTTTAAATGGCATGGTTCCATAATCTTTGAGGTATATTGTTGGTTACTTGGTTTAATTTCTGAAACTTTTTGTTTCTATGAAAGTTGACTATTAATGTGCAGAAAATATTGTTTTCTCTAATTGAACCATTCTTATACAAAAGATATAGAAGATACAGCCGCCTAAGTGATTTGATTTAAGGAGAATCGAAGGACCTTCCCTTTCTTCAAAATTATGTTCCTTCTAGGACTCCTTAAGACTCATATCATTCCCCCTTCACCCTTTTAGGTTAAGTGATTCAAATAAAAATGAAGATGTTCTATGAGAAGTCTGGATACTATTATATTTCTCCAGATTTTTTGGAAAGAATGTCTGCTTTTCATTTCCTTGGGGTCTTGAAATGACTTGGTGGAGAGAGTGGAATTATTTACAGTGGGGATCCTTAAGTCAAATAGGGAAAGAGATACCACTTTCTTTCACAATGAAAATCGAGTCAATTAATTACAAAAATAAGAAGTAACATTCATTACGTTAGTAACTGATTTCATAATGACCCATTTCTGGATTTAGGTCCTACTGGTATTACCAGTATGAAGCTAGGTGACATAGTTGATAGAGAAGTAGACCTGCAACAAAGAAGATCTGAATTTTACTCCTTCCTCAGACATTTACTAGCTCTATAACTTTGGGAAAGTTAATCTCTTTGGACCTCAGGTTCCTTATCTGAAAAGACAGAAAGATAAAGTGAGGAAGATGTGGTTGGACTAATTCTAGTTTACTTGTGGGGAGCCCTAAATAAATCTGTTACTAACCATTAACACCATCATTGCACCTTAATTTATCAGATTTTGTCAGAATATGCTGATGAAAATAAAGCCTAAGGAGATAAGAGTTGAGAAAAGTAAGTTTTGATTGAGTAGGCAGTGTTGAAAGAGAAAAAAAGAGAAGAAATGGGTAGGAATTTGGAATTTGGCAAATGTCAACAGAATCCTAATGTGAGGAACTTTGGATAGAAAAGGGAATAGAATGGAAGTAAGGGGACATTAAGAAGGGGACTTCAGGAAAGAGGAACAGGCTATTAAATAAGGAAATAAAAATCTCTGGAGGTTTTTAATGGACCAAATTTATTATAATTTCTACACAAGGAAAATATTCTCAGGAGGTAAGAGAGAGAAAAACGAAGTGCAAGATCTAAAAATGTTACTATCACAGAGAAGAGCTTTTAAAAGTAGACATTTTCTGAAATAATTGCAAATTTTAAAATCTCCTACAATATAGGAGGTATACATAACAGCTATCTGGTTTCTGAAGCAGAAATGAAATTGTATTTCATTTGGTGTAATATCCACCCCAAATATTTATTGAACCCCTTTCTACTGTCCATTTTGTTGGGCCAAAGATCATACCTATAATTAATACCATTTTTACATCATACCTATAATTAATACTATTTTTATATTTGGTTGGCTATTGGCCCAGGCAGCAGGAAACATTTACTTGGCCCAGAAAACTCACAAATGTAATTGGCAGATTTGGCTCTTAAGCTTGCACAAAATCTAATCAATCTAATTATTACAGTATAACTTGCGAATAAGTTTGACCTTTTGGAATGAAGTGTTTCTACTTGTAGGAATAGGGGTTATATAGATTTCCTTTTCTTATTTTTTGTGTAATATCATTAGTACTTTTTCTTTTGTGTTTTTTTTACCGTTGCTCTTTCATTATAATCTCACAATAGATGCCTCTCTCAGAACAAAAACAAACAACCAAAAAAACCAAAACATTACACAAAGCAAACTATCTCAGTGAACAATGAATGCAGCATTATGTACATATAGTCTACCACCTGGCTTCCTCCCCACCTCTTGCCTATGATTATTATATCATTGTTACCTTTTCAAACATCATGAAAATCAGTAAAGCTTATTTTACAGACTACATTAAAATAACTCCATATAGTCTTAGATCAGATGCCAGCTGACAACTTCAAATAGAGCAAAACAAAATGGTGTATATGCCCTTTAAAGCAGTCATTTTACTGACTACTAGCGGTTTATATGCTTTAGATTTTACTCAAAATATTCTTAAACTTCAGTTTTATAATGGTTTTCATAGCCTATAAATATAGGAAACCATCTTATGAGGGTGATTTTTAAATAATGTCCGAAAGACACAATGAATGAAGAGTGTAATCCTAATGATTCTCTTTCCATCCTCTTCTCGCAAGGTCTTGATGACTTTCACACACACACACACACACACACACACACACACACACACACACATATACACAATAGTCCTTCCCCAACAAATATATGGTAATGCATAAAATTAAATATATGCAGTATCATGTACAATAAAAACTAAATGGATACTGAATCAGAGTCTCAAAAATGTTTTTTAATCTCAGAGGCTATCTGGTATAACCTATGTCTGATTTCCTTCTATAATCCACCCCAAATTGGATATTTGTGAGGTAGGAACCTATTGCCTTCCAAGGAGGATAGCACAGTTTAAAAAAAAAAAAAAACATCTATTTCCCCTTACATCCAAGATAAAACTTTGCATGGCCTCTAGTTAACCTTTGTCCACTTGCCCACTCTTCAAAGTATGGAAACAAATTTAGTTGTGTAATGCTGAATACATCTTTGAAAGCAAAATTCCCAAAATGTTTGATCTGTGGAATATGAATGAATTAGTTGTACTACCCCAAGGTATTGACTTTGAAGGAAAGCAATCATGCTTGTTAAAAATATTAAAGAAAAAACAATCCAATTGTATACTAATGAATAAGATCACAAAACTACCATCTTCTTCCTCCTCAAATGATTTCTACTTCCAGCATATAATTGTTTCATTCTGAATCTAAAAGGCTCTTAATTATCATTTGTTTGTATGAGTAACACATTCTGTTTCAAATTCATTAACCACATCTGACCTCCATCATCATGAAATGAATGTTATATTTTGAAATAGTCTTAACTAGATGACTTCAATAATATTCCCCATTTCCCAAAGATACACATCTCACTGTTGCCACTTTGGAACTCTCCAGAAATGAATACCAACTAGATTATATAGTATGTTGTGGTTGCCACTTTTTCTCCTAATCAATACAATGAATTGTCTTTTTTTCCCCATTGGAAAGTTCAATAGTTTCTTCTTATACAATATGATGTGTTCTACCTCCTGATTGATAAGGTGATTTCATTAAAGTTTAAATGAATCATTTTTATGATGGAGATAGATGATTGTGAAATATTATTTGTGAGTTAGCAAAGTTCAAGGTTTTTTGTTAGAAAGGGAAAGCAACCAACTGTCCAAAAGTTATTCATTTTGAGGAATGGATAGAGTAATGAACCTGGAGAGAGGAAGACTCATCTTTCTGAGATCAAACATGGACTAAGAAACATATTAGTGGTCCTAGGAAATATGTGTGGTCCTGGGAAAGTCATTTAACCCTGTTCACCTCAGTGTCCTCTTCTGTATAATGAGCTCAAGAAGGTAATAGTTTTCTTTACTTGGAACTGTGACTAGGGCCCCTGCTCACATTTTTAAAAATTTGCATTTGTTTTTTTCCTACACTTACATATAAAAACAATTCCTAGCATTTTAAAAAGAATTCTGAATCTCTAATTCACTCTTTCTTACCATCTATCCCCTAAGCTGGTAAGCAGTCTCATATAGGTTTTACATGGGCAATCATATAAAACATTTTTCCACATTAACAATTTTTGTAGAAGGAAACTAACAAAAAAATTAAGAAAGAATTGAAAAAGTTTGTTTTGGTCTGGATTCAGACTCAATAAATTCCTTCTCTGGAAGCAGATAGGATTTTTTTTATCATGAGTCCTTTGGGATTATTTTGGATATTGCTAAATTGTTGTTCCTACTTTAGTATAACTGCCTCAGTCTATTACTTTCTCCTGGCTCTGCTTGCTTTCTCTCTTTCAATTAGTGTAAGTCTTTCATTTTTTTCTGAGCTCCTCCAACTTGTATTTCCTTACAACACTGTAGTAATCCTATTAAAATCATACACTAATGCTTATATTGCCATTTCAAAATGGATGGGTATTCCATCACTTTATAATTTTTGCCCTTTCAAAAAAAGAGCTACTTTAAATATTTCTGTACATGTAAGTCTTTCCCCTTTTTATTTTTCATCACTTTTAGTATTTTGGGGTCCTTTGGGCAGAGGTTCTGGTGTCTCTTCAGAATGGTTGAATCACTTTACAACTCAATTTTCCCATATCACCTCCAAGTTTTGTTACTTTCTTTTTCTGTCATAATAAGAAATCTGATAGATATTGGGTAGGCCATCAGAGTTGTTTTTATTTGTATTTCTCTAATTGATAATAATATAGATTTTTTTTTGCATGACTACACAAACCTTTAATTACTTTGAGAACTGCCTGTCATTTCCTGTGATTACTTATAAATTAGTCAATGACATATTCTTATACACTCATTTCTTGATGTATTTATTCTTTATTATTCTTTATGAAAGAGACTTGTAAAAAATTTGCACAAGTATGATTGCTGTATATTACTTTCCATCCTATTTTCCTCTATTTAGTTTCTGATCATCTCCAATTTGCTCTTTTTTCTAAAAGCCTTAGTCCCTTTCTCTTATCCCCTTCCCTTCCTACTTTCCTGTTGGGTAAGATATATTTCTACACCCAATTGATTGTGTATGTTCTCTCAATTCTGATGAGAATAAAGTAAAATGCACCCCTTCTCATCTATCCCATTGTCCTCATCCATACCACTATTATCTGAGATCATTTACCCTGTTCTTTTTTCCCCTTCTATCTCTTCCCAAAGCATTCCTCTTTTTAATCCTTTAATTATATGTTAGATCTCATCCCATCATATTTTACTCATACTCTTGTCCTTTTTCTGTTTTTTAAATGATTTCTGACTACCCTAATAATGTTAAAATTCTTAACAGTTACAAGAATCATCTTCCCATGTAGGTAGGTAAAAGTTTAATTTTATTGAGTGTCTTTTAATTTCCCTTTCTTGTTTACATTTTAATGCTTCTCTTGAGCCTTGTATTTTAAAGTCATATTTTTCTATTAGTTCAGATATTTTCATTAGGACTGTTTGAAAATCCTCTATTTCATTGAATACACATTTTCCCCTAAAGAGTTATGTTCGGTATTGTTGGATAAGTGATTCTTGGTTAAAGTCCTAGGTCCTTTGCCCTCTGGAATATTGATATTTTAGGCTCCCTGATCCTTTAATGTAGAAGCTTTTAAATCTTATCTTATCCTGATTCAAGTTCCATTATTTTTTTTGGCTTCTTGTAGTATTTTCCCCTTGACCTTGTAGTTCTGGAATTTGGCTATAATATTCCTGGGAGTTCAACTTTTGGAATCTCTTTCAGAGGTGATTGGCTGATTTTTTTTTATTTTATCATCTGGTTATAAAATGCCATGGCTGTTTTCCCTGTTAATTTCTTAAAATATGATATCTAAATTCTTTTTGTTGATCATAGTAGTCTGACAATTCATACATCATCTTTCTTGGGTTTCTTGTCTAGGTCAGTCATATTTCCAAAATTGTATGTCACAGTTTCTTCTATTTTTTTTTTTATTCTTTTGGCTTTGACTGTTTTTTTGATGTCTCATGGAGTTAACTCCCACCTGCCAAGTTCTAATTCTTATGGCATGATTTTCTTGAGTGAGCTTTTGTACCTCCTTTTCCATTTGACCAATTCTACTTTTTAAGAAGTCTTTTCCTTAGTGAATTGCTATACTTCTTTTCCCATATAACCAATTCTGCCCTTTAAGAGTTTTTTCTCTTAAATGCATTTTTATATATCTTTTTCCACTTGACAAATTCTGCTTTTTGAGTTCTTCTCTTCAGTATTTGTTGTGCCTCTTTACTGAGCTGGTCTCTTTATTCATGATTTTCCTGTATTAATCTTGTTTTTTTTCCCAATTTTCTTCTAACTTTATTGCTTGATTTTTTAAAATTCTTTTTGATCACATCCATTAATTCTTTTTGCATTTTACATCAATTCACATTTTTCTTGGAGACTTTGGATTCATCAGTATTGACATTTTTGTCTTCTGAGTTTGTGTTTTGATATTCCCTGTCACTAAAATAACTTTCTTTATTGAGTTTCCTTTTTTGTTGTTTGCTCATATTTTAGCTTTTCTTTTCTTTTAATTAAATAAAAAAAACCCTGTTAATGTTGAGTTCTGTACTTGACATGAAAGGAACACTTCCAAACTTCAGGTTTCTTGAATAGCTGCCTTCTTAGCTAGTTCTAAGGATCTGTAAGTTTTTAATTCTTCCAAGGTGGTATGATATATGGAGATGTGTTTAATATTTTCTCACCCTATGTTCTGGTCTGTGAATAACTACAAACATTCTTTTCTGCCTTCGAACTATGACCTGTCCCTTAGTCCCCTGTGTCCACAAGCAATGATATGTATTAGTGCTCTTCCTCACCCAAGACTGCACCCTCACACTGCAATCTGGTTCCATGTATGAGAAATGCACAATAGTCTTGTACCCAAAGCCAGCAAGGGAAAATGGTAATCTTCTGAGCAATTGTCCAACCTCCTTCTCCTCTTACCATATGTAGCTAAGAGCTCCAGAAGCCTTTGCTGCTGATTCAGCTATGCCAAAGGCCTTTTGCCATACTCAGGCCTGCCTTGGCATGCTGCTTTGTGTTCAACTTCAACCCTGGAGCTCTCGATCTTTTTTTCTGGTCTTCTAAGTTGTCTTGGGCTGAAAACATATTGCTTCCCATCCTTTGTGGTTATCCTGTTTCAGAATTCAATTTAAGGCATTATATCATACTTTTAAGAGGGTAATTTGGTAGAAATTGGAATCTGTGTATCTTCTCTGCTATCTTGGCTCCATCCAGCCCTTGCTCAGTTGTGACTGACATCTGGACCTCCTCTGGTTCCTGGTACTGTGTAAGGACATAGAATTGCCAATAAGCACCAGCTGTACACTGTGAAAGCAAAGGGTTCCCTCTTTCTGACCAGTTGTCTGACCAGCTTAATATCTCTTGTTTGAGAGCTCCTGAAGTTGTTACTGCTATTGCCACCATTCTTGCCACACAGTCCTACTTTGTAGGTGAACTTTGGCGAAACCTATATTTCAGTGTCACAGACTTCTATCAACCTCTTCAATTTTCTTAGGCTGGAAAAATGTCTCAGCTTGACTTTTTCATATCTCTGTCATTTAAGAATTTGAGCTGAGGTGTTATTTAAAGTTGTTTGGGTGGGAATTTTAGGAGAGTTTAGCCGAGGGACTGCCCCCTAATCCATAATATTCATGTTGTCCCCCTAAGAATTTACATTGTAAAAAAAAAATTAAACTCCTTGGGGCCAGAAGCTGTTTTTTGTTTATTTTTGTTTTTTTACTTTGAAACCCCAGACTTTAGCACATAGCATATGCTATATATGCTCACCTATAAAATGATGATGTTGGACTAAATGGTCTCTAACATACCCTCTAACTTCAAATCTATGATATTTTGATCATAGGAGTGGAGGGACTCTTTTTGTTTGTTTCTATGGTTTTTGTATCTTTTCATTTTCAGAATGTTCCAATATTGTCTGCATAATCCACCCTTCCTCACCATGTCCTAGATTGTTTGGTCTGACACTCCCTTTTCTTTAATAACATCAGCACTTTGAAATTTTTTTCTCTCTCCAATGTTACTGAGTCTCTTAATTACTATATTTGATGGCATTTTTTTCTTTTCTTATTCTACTTCTCATTGCTGCAGCATTTGACCCCCTTCTACTTATATCTCCCTCATAGACTCATTCCTCATGGTTTCTAGTGCCTTCTGAAGGGTAATAAATGGATCCATTTTAGAAAAAAAAATCCTTATATCCTAGGCTTCTAAGAGATAGCATACGGGAGCTGATAGAGACGTGGTCTCATAGTAAGAAGACATAAACTTAAATTGGGCCTCTGAATCATGCCATTTGTCGGACATTGGGCAAATGGCTGTATTCTACAGCAAATCTCAAAGAATGTAACTTATAGATATAACTCTTGAGATGTGAGTTACAGATAAATTTCTAATCTTCCTAAATAAAGGAAGAACTCTATACCAGTAATATCAAAGTTATGTTCTTCTTCCTTACCCTGCCTCCTGTAAAACAAAGCAGAACAAAACAAAAAACTCATATAATGGCTTAAATGTAGTATTTATTTCTCAGTGTATGTTGAATTAAGGAGACTATTAAAACAGCATATACTGACAGTGAAGGGGTTCTAAATTAAGATATTGCTGGCTTTGGGAATGATTTTTGGAAGGGCTTTGGAAATGAAGAATGAATCAGACTTTGACTGGATTTTAGTGATTTAAGAGAACTGGAAACCTCCATTACTCTTTTGCTCTTGGGCTTCCATTCTCTCTCTTTTTTAAATCTCCTGTTTTATTATTAAAAAATTCCCAAATTACATATAGATACTATTTTAACAATTGTTTTCTAATATTTGCCAATGCATGTTCTTTTCCTCCCTTTAAACCCTCTCCTCCCTGATATATGTTATAGTTTATACATGTGTTATCATGCAATACATAATTCTCTGTGTCATGTTGTAAAAGAAGATACATAACACTTAGACTAGAAAAAAATTCATGGAGTAAATAAAAGTGAAGAATGTTATGCTTCGATTTGTGTTAGATTCTTATCAGTTCTTTTTATAGTGGTCGATAGTCTTTTTCCTCAGGAGACCCTTGGAGTAGCCTTGGAGCCTTCCATTGCTGATAAGTTAAGTTATTCATAGGTCTTGGTACATTATTGCTGTTTGTGTCCCATTTTTTCCCTGGTTCTGCTTCCTTCATATTGTTTCACATCATATCAGCCTTTCCAGTTTTTTTTTTTTTTTGTGATAATATTGTTCATCATCTCCTATGGCAAAATAGTAATCTATTAAAACCACATAAAACTTTTTTTTATACATTCTCTTGTTTCCAGTTCTTTCCCACCAAAAAAAGAGCTACTTTGAATATTTTGTGTATAAGTAGATTCTTTCTCTATATCTTTGATCTTTTGGGAAAGACCTAGAAGTGGATCAAAGATGGGTCAAAGGCCATACACAATTGGATAACCTTTGGTCATAGTTACAGATTGCTTTCCAAATGGTTATATCAGGTCTCAGTTCATCAACAGTGAATTAGTGTCCAAATTTTCCCGTATCTCCTCTGACTTTTATCATTTTTCTTTTGTTGTCATATTAGCCAATCTGACAGGTATAAGGTAGTATCTTAAATTATTTTTAATTTGCATTTCTCTAATTAATAGTGATTTGGACTATTTTATATGACTAAAAAAGTTTAATGTATTAAAATGTGAATTGCCCACACATATCATTTGACCATTAGGGAATGTTTTGTATTTTTATGAATTTGATGCAATTCTCTTATATATTTGAGAAATAAAGCCTTTGTTAGAAATATCTGCTTTAAAATTTTCCTCCAGTTTGACGTTTCTCTACTAATATTAGTTTCATTGCTTTTGTTTGTGCAAAAACTTTAATCTAATAAAATAATCTACCATACATCTCATAATGTTCTCTGTAGAGTATGGATTTTAACCAGTAACTAAAACTATTAAAGGAAATTGGACTTAAATGAAACATAAAGATGATCTAGACTTGGGTTTATTATTTTTTTCTCATGACAAAATATTATTCTTTTCCCTCTTAAATCATGACTCACTAAATAAAGTCCAGTCAAGAGATTTACCCATGAAAATGTTACTGCAAGTATAAAGTCAATACAATTTATGGGAAACTCATCCATGTGAATGCAAGTCTAAGTTCCACCCAATTCATGGCACATTTAATAAAATTATGCTAGAATACAGTGAGAAAATAAGCAATGCAGATAGACCTTTATGTTTTAGAAATGAGGAAACTGAGGTTTAAAGAAGTTAAAGCAGTTATTGAAAGTCCCTCAGATTTCTGTTTTCTTTAGCAGCTATCAAAGTGTCTTCTCTCTATAATCTCATATGCTTGATTCAAAGTATTAAGAGATTATTTCATGTCATAAAACAAAAGCAAAATAAATAAAACACCATAGTGGAGCACTATTTTTTTCTGGGTATACACATAAAAAAATTTACTGGCATCACATTCAATACATTTATCTTTGTTTAAATGATATTAGTGAACTTGGGAAAGAACAACTAAAAATATATATTACATATAATCTCTTTCTCTCGCTCTCTTTCTCTCTCTCTCTCTCTCTATATATATATATATTATATATATATATATATATTATATATATATATATATATATATATATATACATATGTTACTTCAGTGTGATATACTCTTTATAGTTGTCACCATCCTTGAAGAATCAAGTCATCCTCTACATAGGGGTTTTTTAGTCAGAACAACTGACTAATCAGAACTTTATTAGGTATGTGCTGGTTGTCACATAATTCTAAGCATAGAATTTTGGATGTACTTATCTCCCAACCAGTATTTGGGGGGTTTCTAATCTGTAGTAAATACTTTGGCATATTCTATACTGTATCTAAAAGCAATATAAATAACAGTTTTTGCCTATAAGAGACCTAACTTTCTATTTGGGAAGATAACAGTGTAAAGGATAATTTTATTGTTGTGACCTAAATTATATTAATTATTGGTTGCAATGGATATCCCAAATAAAAAATTTAAAATACCCAAGTCAGTCTGAAATTTTATGGTGATGTAATTAATATAGTGGAAAGAAATTAAAAAGAAAGGAGAAGGAAAGGGTGTAGGATTTTTCTCCTGCCTGGCCTGTACCGGGCGGGAAGATTAGGGGATCTAGAAAGTAAGGGTTTGGAGTGTGAAAGAGGAAGGAATCAGCCTGAACTCCAAGAGAGCTCAACCAAGATGCCTGAACCTGAATTAGTTCAAAGGTAAACTCACTGCCAATACCCAGAAAAATAGCTGCCACCCCACCAAGATGTCGGAAAGCTTAGCACGCTGCCAGCCAGAGATGCCTCTCCAGAAAAAGGGGGAGTAGAGAGGAAGTGAAATGCCTTATATAGACAGTTTTAGGTCACTTTCCTGCATCTCATCTGTACCAATGATAGCTTAGCTTGGCTTATGACAGCCCAGGAGTCTGTCCGCTGTTTCTGCACATGTCTGTTGAAGGCCATTTCCTCAGATACTTAATCCTTGAGTATGGTGCAGACATTCTTGACTTTGTTAAACTGAGTAGGGTGGAGAAATGTAGAGTTTCCAAGACTTGATTGATTCTGTTCAACCAAGTATCTCCATTGTTACCAATCAGGAATTAGCTAAATCAGATCTTCTAAAGTACAGTCTGAGTAGGGTGGAGTAATTTTAAAATTCACAACAGGCAACACCAGACAAAAATATACAGAATAATTAAATATGAGGGTATTTGGCCTTGATTTTAAGCACTGTGAGGATTTCAAGATGAAATGGATTACTACAAATCCATCCTCAATGTTGGATGTATATCACCTCCTAATGATCATTTAGAAATGAAGGTATCAAATAATTTTAAATTATTTCTAGTCCATAAAGGAATCTGTTGTCCTTTTATTTGAAAGGTGCTAATCAAACAAATAGAATTATATCAGATTACATTATATGATTTCAATCTCTAAGCAAGAATTTCTTGTGCTTTTAGTGTATCAAGGCTGAACTTGGATTCTAGGATCTGAATGATTCCCTTGGAATGGCACATTATCTATGCACATTGTGTTGAATTGGAGGATCCTTGGTAAAAACAAATAAATCAATAATGAAAAGATTTACGTCTAAGGACAAGTTGAAAGGAAGTTCTTAGATTCAAAGCCAAATCTATTTGTGATGATTGAGATAGTTAATGGTAATATAGAAGAAGACAGAAGACTCTAACATCCGCATCCCTATCTCTTGTGCATAGTTAGCTAGACTTAAGAAAGTCTATAGCAATGATGGTGAACATTTTAGAGATGGAGTGCTGGACCCTGTTCCCACCCACCTCCCCAGATCAAGTGCTGTGTTCCCTCCCCCTTACCCTATATAGGGGAGTGAGAAAGTATTCCCATTTGGCTGCTGGGTAGAGGTGTGGATGGAGTGAGAAATGTCCTTAAAGAGTATAGAGAGGAGGGGAGTGACCTGAGCACTTTGCTTCCCTCCAGCTCTTCTACCTGTGAGCTGACCATTTTATCCCCTGTGTGTTCCCATTAGGCTTCTGGGCAGAAGGGCATGTGATGTGAAAAACGGTCTTCAGGCATTTTGGAAAGGAGGTTATGGAGCAGCTCCACCTGAGTCCCTCTGCCTTTCTAGTAAAGCACTCTGGGGGTGGAGGTTGGGGGAGGACTAGTATGTGTGGCCACAGAAAGAGCTCTGCATGCCATCTTTGGAACCCATACCAAAGATTCACCATCACTGGCCTCTAGCCATAGATAAGATTTTACATACAAAAAATACATTTTAACCAGTGGTCGGTAATTTTGTTTTATTCCCTCCCAACTAGTGTGCAAATATCTTCTCTCTCTCCTTCAAATTCTGTTTTCAACATAATTCCTCTAAGAAGAGTTCATTAACTGACCATATATTGTAGCATCTTAGTTTGTCTGTGAAAAACCATTAATGAATATGGCCTATAGTACATTACTCTGCACTCTGTCTTCCTTTGGATTATCTTTCAACCTTATCTTCATTTGTTCACACATCGTTTTTCAAATTAGAAATTTCAATCAGGTCAAAATGCATGTATAAAGAGCCTACTATGTGTTATGAAGGTGCTAATCAATTGTGAAAACAGTACCTTTCCTCAAGGCATAATGAGATAGACAACATGTAAACAATATTTCTACAGGATGAATTGGAGATAATTTCTGAGGAAAGGAATCAATATTTGGGGGGACTGGAAAAGACTTCCTATAGATTTTATATTATACTTAACATATGGTTGTATCTTCTCACCCCTTCAATTTTTTTCATCTGCAAACTCCATGAGACCTGAGGTATAGGTCTTATACAAGTTTTTGCATTTTTTAAAATACTGAGAACAATTCTTTTTTATTATTATTTCTTAATAAATATTTTATCATCCAATAAATTATCAAAAGAATCTAGAGAGCTCTAGTCAGGGTTTTCAATCCCTCTATCATCTACTTGCAATACCTAATATTAGTGCTTTCATTCAGAAAGACATTAAAAAACATTGCAATACAATAGACTTCATGTTGTCCTTATCTGTTTGCCTTACTGGGGTAAAAATATCAAATGGTGTTTAATATTCAGTCATTTTTCCTTACTCTAATTTTGTTTTCCTACCATATTTAAAAATAGTAGGGGATTGAATCCAAAAGGTTTTCTTCATTTCAAAAACCTTTCCCCTAACCTTATCAGTTATAACATATATGGATTACAGACTCACTCTGGTAAGTGATCCTGATTGAGGTCATTTGATTATAATCAATTTTAATAAGTACAATGCATCTTATGTTTTTTTTCTTCTAAATTCTAGTATGTGAACTTTCTCTTTAAACTCAGTGTACTGTGAAGTTCACTCTAAAGTACTTATCCCCACTCTATATAATTTTGTCCTGATTTTTTGGGCATATTGCAATATTATTGGACTCTAACAACATCCAAATAAATCATTCAGTGCCGTGTGGCTATTGTACTTAAGGGGCTACAGTAATCCATAGCTCAAAGGAAAATTTTGTCGTAAGCAGAATGAGTGAAAAAAATACTGGACTGGGCACCTGGAGATCTCATTTTGCTCCTAATGTTCTGTTTGATCTTGGACACATCATTTTATCTCCTTAGGACACAATTGCTTTATTTGTAAAATGACAGCATTGGACTAAAGGATGTCTAAGCTCTCCTCTGACTCTCTCTCTCTCTCTCTCTCTCTCTCTCTCTCTCTCTCTCTCTCTCTCTCTCTCTCTCTCTCTCTCTCTCTTTCTCTCTCTCTCTCTATATATATATATATGTATATATATGATATAATATTCTATAAATATGATATAAGGATGTATTTTATTTTTAAAAACCCTCAACTCTAGTCTTGAAAAATACCAACTCAGGAGTCTATCATTGGTCACAAACAGGTATATTTTAAAACCAAAGAAAGCTGAAACTTAAGTTTCAGTGACCCAAATTGACAGAATGCTGAATTGCAAACAAACCTACTTTAACCTAATGAGAAGGAAATTGAGTTTGAAATTTAACCCAGTTTAAATATTCTCATGCAATTTGTAATTTAGATTATGGTGGTTTGCTTATTTAAAGGTATTTGTCTTATTCTTATTCATATACCTATTACCAAAATTTTAGCTAGATAGATCATTAGACTTTTTTTTCTTTTTCCCCTCTCTCTCTCTCTCTCTCTCTCTCTCTCTCTCTCTCTCTCTCTCTCTCTCTCTCTCTCTCTCTCTCTCTCTCTCTCTCTCTCTCTCTCTCTTTCTGTAGGTGTGTCTTGGTCTGTCATCTTCCCTTTCTCTCTTTTTGTCCCACAACCTTTTGTTCTACCCACATTTTTATGAAAAGTGTTATAATCTAGCATTCTTCCACTCTTTTCTGAAGGCAGGGAAAGAGATGGGATAACTATCTTTTCAATAATGTATTAATGACTTAGTATTTCATCCTTCTTTTTATTATTTAGTCATTCAGCCATGTCTGACTCTTTGTGACCCCATAGATATCAATGGAATTTTCTCTCAAGGATACTGTAGTGGTTTGCCATTTCCTTCTCCAGTAGATTCTTTTGTCAGGAAATCAGAGGTTAAATAATTTGACCAGGGTAACACAGCTAGTAAATGTCTGAGGCTGGATTTGAAGTTAGATCTTCCTGACTGCAAGCCCAGTGTTTTTAACCACTGCTACAGCTGTTTCATCTTTCCTGGTATCAGTCAAAAAGAGATATTGGGTAGAGTTTAGTTCTTATTGAAAAAGCAAATCAAACAACAGAAACAATATTGTATGTTAGAAAGATTACTGAACTGGGAGAAACAAGTTCTGTAGAATAATACAGACTCTGCTACAAATTCACAACGTGACCTTGGATAAATCATTTCATCACTCTGCCCCTCATTTTCCATCTGAAAAATGAGGGGACTGGATTAGTTGAACTCTAAGGTTTTCAGCAGTGATGTTTTATGGACACGGTGGGTGTCTAGAATATCAATAATGTTATAAACAGTTTCCATTTTAGAGTAACTCTGTTCCAACTCAAATATAATGCTTTAATCTTCTGGCTGCTTTATTTCTTCTCTAGAGAAAATCCCTTTAAGGGACTGCAGGCAATTATGAATTGTTTATGCCTATTCTTCTTACACTCATCTAGTATATGACTGGATTGACTTGCCTCCCTATCACAGCAAGCACACTCAGCTCCTATTCATTGCTCAGCAGCTAATCTGACCACCTTTCTCAAGAGAGTCTGCTGTTCTTTTGCAGACCATCTATAGGGATACACCTGACAAGTAGTGATAGGCTTTGCTCTGCCCCAGACCTGAGGACAAAAGTTTAGCCATAGAAGAAACGTCTGCAATTTAAAATGGAAGACAATTCTCCTGTGATATTTCGGGCTAAAGTAAATTTGGCTGAAGGAATGCTATACATAGAGTTCCTGCTTTTTAGCTTTTAAAATCCTTCTGTTGATAGAAAAAAACCTCAACAAGTTTCTTAACTAGGTATCTACTGTTGGATGCATTTAAGCGCCCTACTAAACTCCACATGGGCTCAATTGGGCTCTGAATCAAAAGCTTCCTTAGCTCTGAAAAATGAAGTGTTAAACTTCACTGGAAATTTGAAGTAAAAGTCACAGAACTGCTTTGGGGCAATTATAACCCCATCTTACAAATCCAAATGAATGCATGCTAATTCTTACTGAAGACTTTCTATTTTACAGATTTGCCTATGCCTAAATTTACTTTGCCTCTTAGAGTAACTTCTCCCTTCAAAACTCATTTTTAAAGCTATCGCCTACATGAGATGTTTTGTAGTTTCCCAGCTTCTCCCATTCTTTCTGGCCCCAACAAGTATTTATTTATATATACATGCTTATAAAGCTACATATATGCATGCACATTTACATATAGTGTACATATAGTGTGGATTTACATATAGTATGTGAGCATACATGTATACAAGAACATATTTGTGTGTAACTATGTGTATGTTGTCAGTCTATCTCTCTTCTCTCTCAGTAGAATGTAAACTTTGCAAGCAAAGGGATTTCTTTTCTTTCTTTGTGTCCCAAATTTAGAGCTGACTAACTGGCACCAAATTGCACTAAATAAATACTTATTGATAGATTCAAAGATCTCTTCTTGGGGAGCTATGCACTTATTGGAATTATTCTTTTCTTTCACCCAGCTCCTCATAATATTTATGATATTCTTTAAAGTTTCCCTTTAAAATACTTATTTCTTTTAAAATAGCCATGTGTAGCAGATCATACAAGTATTATTATCCTCATTTTTAGGTGAAAAAACTGACACTCTGAGAGGCTGAGCTGCCAATGTACATATAACTCATAGGAATGTGAGGCAGCATGCCAACTGGGTCTCGTAAATCCCTGGTGAGCATTCTGTCCACTATACCAGATGTAGAATATATGAAACTTTTGTTTTAAAATGCTCTTCAAATTCAGTTTATGAACAAAGCAAGGAATAAGCAAAACAACATAACAGAGACCAGAGCTAAAAGGGACCTTGAAGATCATCAATACTTGAAGGATATTGTCTCTCACATTATAAGAAAAGGCAACTAACAAGCATTTATTAATCACTGGTAGAAACTGGACTAAGCGTTTTATAAATATTATCTCATTGGATCCTCACAAAAATCCCGTGAGGTAGTATCTGGTATTATCACCATTTTGAAGCTGAAGAAAGTGAGGCAAATACAGGTAAAGTGATTTACCCAGCGTCACACAGCCAGTAAGTTCCTGAGGCTAGATTTAAGACCTAGCACTCAACCCATCATGCCACCTAGCTGACTCTTTATCTCATTCTTTTACATTCACAAATAATTTTATCTACTATTATGAAGAACCTCAATTCACTAGATTTACTTGTAGGTAACCTCAGGTCTTATCCCCAAATAAAATTAAACTCTCAAAGTATAAAACCGAAGGGATCTGCACAACTGCATCAAACAAATTATTCACTGCTGGAATAGATATCACCTCCCACTGCTTTGGAGGTTGAAGAAATTTTCAACTTCACCAACAATGCATTCATGTATCACTTTTCCCACATTGCCTCCAACACTTGTCATTTTCCTTTTCTGCCCTATTGGAGGATCTGATAGGTATGGGGTGATACCTTAGAATGATTTTAAATTGCATTTTTCAAGTCAATAGTGATTCAAAGTGTTTTATATAGCTTTAAATAGGTTTATTACTTTATCTGATAACTACCTGTTCATATCCTTTGACTATTTATCACCTGGGGAATGACTTTTCTTATACACTTGACTTATTTCTCTATATATTTTAAAAGTAAAACCTTCATCAAAGAAACTTGATGTAGAAATTTTTCACAGATATGATTACTGTTCAATTCCCTTCATCAAATTTTCTCCCTTTTTTCCTATTCTCTCTCTCATTTCACTCTGTCCATTTTCATAAGTGTTTTGCTTCTGACTATTACTTTCCCCCAGTCTGTATTCCCTTCTTTCAGCTTGCTACATTTCTCTTTTCTTTTCCCTTCCTATTTTTCTCTAGGCTAAGATATATTTCTACATCCAACTTAGTGCGTATGTTATTCATCAGTTATTTTGAATAAAAGTAAGGGCAAGCACTTCTGTATACCTCTCTCATTTTCTCCTCAACTATAAAAGCTCTTTTGTGCCTCTTTTATTTAAAACAATTTACCCCATTCTACCTCTCCATTCCCCTTTCTCCAGTACATTCTTCTTTCTCATCCTTCAATTTAGTGTTTGAAAAATCATCCAAATATTCACACCCCTGTCCTCTGTCTAACTGCCCTAATAATGGCAAAGTACTTAGGAGTTACAGGTATCATCTTTCCATCTAAGAATATAAATAGTTCATCATCATTTAATCCCTTATTATTTTTCTTTTATGCTTACCTTTTTATGCTTCTTTTGAATCTTAAATTGGACTGTTAGATTTTTCTCTTCAGTTTTTATCTCTTTCATCAGGAATTCTTGAAAGTCCTCTAATTCATTAAACATTCATTCTCCCCTCCCAAAAAAATAATTATGCCTAGTTTTTCTAGTTAGATGATTCTTGGTTATAATCCTAGCTCCTTTGTTCTCCTTCTCCATAAAATCATATTCCAAGCCTTGTGATCCTTTAATGCAGAAACTGCTAAATTGTGATTTATCCTGTGACTTGGTGGTTCTCTACTCTGCCATCTTGGTTCCCCTCTATCTATCTTCTTATCTGTAACAATTTTTATAATGATATATTTCTATTTATTTAGTCATCTTTGTAGCTTTAATTACTAAATTGGAATTTTGTTTCAGGACCAAGTGATGACCAACATGCTCAATTCCCCTATCCATGTGCTTGCACATATGTGCATGTGCACACACACAATGCTTTTAAGTGGGATAATATCCTCTGCTTGCTCACTCCCCATCTTCCTGTGTACACAGATTTAGGATAGCTGTTGGGTTCAGGTTCAAAGTGTTGGATCTTTCCTATACTATAAGAAGACTCATGGTATACACACACAAAAATCTAAAGTCCCAGAAACTGGGCTGTCATTGAGTACAATTGTAACACTGTGATTGCTGACACATCCACACTGGTTAATGCTGAGCCCCAAGGGTCCCACTGTAGGGTTATATGCACACTGGAGTATTTTTGAAGGACTCACTGCTCTTGCTTCCTCTTGAAAGAGTTCTGCTACTAATATGTACCTCAGGCCCTTTTTTGGTGAGGCTGAAGGTGATGGGTTTATTTGTATGGCTTTACTGGTGCCTGCATTACCTAGTGCCTGCATGCTGTGAGATTATTTTTTATATTATTATGGAGTATGATCAAAATCACTATTAGACTCCCATTAAATTTCCTAATTATTATTTGATTTTTTTACTGGAGTAGATTTTGATATGGTAAACATGTCATCAATAGGTATTTGTGAGACTAGATAGTCTCTAAGGTACAAATTGGATCTAATTGTCTATGTATCAATGACTTGGGAATTCAATGTGTAATCTAATGTGTCCTCAAAATCATGTAAAACAAGATGCAAATCAAAATACTCATTCACTGAAGGAACACCACCACATCATGCCAAGATTGGTCCTTCAAGAGAACACTGAACTAATCTCCTCTAATGGCATTTAATAATGCTAATATTAATAGTTAGCATAGAATGTTGGGAAAGGGTCAGGACTGCTAATGAAGAGACTTCAGGTCTATTTCTAGCTCTGAAAAATGGCTGTTTGCAGTCTTTGATAATCTTTACTTACTGTGGCTCTTCTGCAAAGGGGGATATCTATCAAATATTAGTATAACCTAATAATAATAGTGAATACATAAACACAAATATATTTCTGTAACATCATAAAATGTATGCATATATCTATCTATCTATCTATCTATCTATCTATGTCTATGTATATATGCATACATATTATCATGTTTGTATGGATATGTATGTATTCTTATACATTGTTTTAAGGTTTGCAAAGTGTTTCACATATCTCATTTGCTTCCTGCAGCAACTCTCTGATGTGGGTGCTCTTATTATAACCCCTATTTCAAAGAAAACTAAACTTCTTCAATAGAGGTTGAGAGAGATTAATTACTTCATTCAGTGTCACCTAGCTAGTAAATTGTAGATAGAAATATGTCTTGGGAGTCAGGGAGAACAAGAGCAAATTCTATCTCTGAAAGCTAATGGTGTATGATTTTAGGCATGTCACAGCTTCTCAAGGCCACAGGCATTTCTTTAAGTCTATATATGCCATAGAAGGGACCAATCTAAATTGAGGGAAGGACTTGCTGATTAGGAGGCTTTCAACAATGAGATTATAGTTTAATTTAAAAACAAACAAAAAAAGCATACTTTGATCAATATCAGAATATTCAAGGTAATGTTGTTATTATACAGACATCACTTTGCCTACATATGTGCCAAGAGGACTGCTTTGTCTTCTTGGGTGCCATTAACAATGGTTAGATGCCAAGGTCATCCACTACATCTTGGATCATCCTAACTTGTCTTGCTACAGGACCTTGATGACTGGATGACTTTACCCAATACTCTCTCACTTAAATTCAGTTCATCCACAAGTCAAGGCATCTCCCTGTTATGTTATGGGCCTTCTTTGAAAATGAAGGATGAACAGCATAACAGGGCTAGTAGAAGTCTTTTAATGTGCACAGTGGTGATATTTTGGTGATCCTTGGAAGAAGTTATATTTTTAGCTTCCTTTCTTGACTGCCCCCTCCACCCAGAAAAGAAGCATATTGTTCTTGCAGCTTGGTGTCCGTATTTCCTGAATGTGTGTCTTTTGTATTTGTACAACATTTTATTTACTGTTCACCTTGGTAGAATGAGGCTAGAATTATAGAGTTGTGACACCCTGGGTTTCAAATATCATGAATAGCTTTTACATATAACAAATGTCATATTACAGCATAAATAGATGTCTGTTTTTAGTAGGTAGTTGATTTTTTATTTCAAGAAAGTTATAAACCTCATGGGTAAATTTAGCCTGCAATGACTGAGTCACTCTCCTCATGTCTGGGGCTTGTCACTGTGTGAAGTGCTCCATGTTCTATGGGTAAAATTGTCTGTGCTCCTTCCCTTGACTTTGGAGAGTTGCTTTTCTTTGGTACTGTACCTCTGCTTTGAATACTGTCTTCAAAAGATGCAGGTTAATTTGAAGGGAACAGAAATAAGAACTGTAGAGATGGAGAGCTTAGAAAGAGTAAAAACAACAACAACAATAAAACATTACATTATTTATCTCTAACACACTACCCTCCTTTCAAGCTAAAATAATAGGAGAGAATATTTATTTATTATACATTCTCTGTGAGTTTGAAATGTCCCATTTAAAGTAACACATCTGGCTTAGATGCATTGTTTGAGAGGTCGATGCTGCCTATGTGAAAGTCAAATGTTATCGTTCCTAGGTTCCATCTCTGGACCTTTTTCCTTCTGCCTGCATCTCTTCCCCCAGAAGCTCACAAATATCCACTATTTAAAGCTCTTATCACATACACAGTGAGATAGTACAAAGTGAAAGTAATTTCAGCATTGTTTCCATTCTTATTACAATGATAAACTTTCAATAAGAGAATTAGATGTTGAAAGAGGGAGAACATCTGTCTGGTGGCTCTGTTAAATCATGGCTGTTTTCCCACTCCAAATTTAATGTGAACAACAAACATGGAGTTGGAGGAAGAGAAAAAATGTGGGACATTTGTGTAATATTTAGCATGTACAAACAAATTTAAGAGTAAAAACACCTTAGAGACCTCTTTACCAATTATTTCTCAAATTAATTTGGCTATAATATATTTAAAGTTTAACATATTGACTGAACATATAAATACATAAATATTTGTTCAAGACCACAACTAATTGGAATTGAGGGCCCAGTTCTATTTTTAGTACAGTTATGACACAAAAAGAAAATAGACATAGTAGATCTGAATTCAATTTGGGCCTTAAATATGTGATAACAGCTTGACCCTGGTAATTTAGCTAGTGCCTGTTTTTTTGCATGATACTGTTTTTGGTCTTGAAGACAAAGACTAGATGAAAAATCATATTGCCTTCCATGAGATTACATTCAACTGACTGTCACAATCTGAACAGATGATATAAAACTTTCTGAAATGTTAACTATTTGGATGTTAACTATGGGATTCATAATTCTAAAGACCAAGAAAAATGCACAAAACTGAACAAATAAGTGTGATTCCTCTAACAGAAACTCATGAGGACATATAGTGATAAATAAAAATCCTTTTAAAAAGTCTATCTTTTCTTTGAATTGAATCCTAACCAGTTGTGTTTCTAAATGACTTTCCTGTAAGTCAGTCATTCTTTTAAGATCACAGGATTATGGAAATGAACTCAATGAAAAGAAACCTTGATGTCATATAGCTGTGTGGGATGAAATTTGTACATTATTCCCCAATATATATTGATTAGTATGAGTAATTATAGATTGGCAACTTCCTAAAAAAATAGTGAAGTTAGGTGCCCTCCACCTGGAAATATCAATCTCTCCTTTTGTAGAGTAGAAGAAACACCCTCCCCAAGCAGATTTATATATATATATATATATATATATATATATATATATATATATTAATATAGGCCTTTAATGTACTCTTTTTCAAATATGGCTAAGAAACTAGCTCCTACCTTTTCTTATATTCCCATGAGAAGAAGTTTAGGGGTGACCTAATTCCTATGAGAGAAATCTGAAAACTTACAAGTTATAATCTTGACTCTATGTTCCAAATAACGTATCAGAGTGTTTTCAGCTTGAATTGTTGTAATCTGATAAATCTGTGGTCAGGCTTAAAACGCTGACTCAATTAAAAACTGCAGACCTAAGGAATATTCCTGTAGGCTTGAAATGTCAGAAGCACTGGGAAATGATTGAGGAGGATAGAAAGGGGCAGGTAGAAGAAGATACAGATGATGAGAAAGTAGAGATAGAATTGTGTTGGATCCCTATAAAATCTGAGTGAACCCATGTATCAATGCCCACTGTTTTCTGGGACCTCAGACTGTGGAGCCACCTTATCTATCTCTCTTTCCCCCACACACCCCTTGTGAGGAATACTGACTATGCTCCATCAACTATTCCCTCCTTAGTCCCCCTTTTTGTGAGAATACCGACCCTTGCCCCTTTCCCATCCCCCATTCTGAGGATGCTCTCTAGACCCAGGTAGGGTTCTTCACTCTATGCCCCCCCACCTCTGAATAAAGTCACACGAACTCTGCCAGCATCAAGTCTCCTGTCTGTTCATTAGAATAATTATGGGGGTATGAGCCCCCCAAATTTCACTCCACATATAGCCCAAACTGCTGATTTTTCACAAGAGGAAATTGACATCCAGAGGCATGAAATAACTTGGCCAAAATTTCATGGGTCATAAGAATTAACATTCAAAATCTTATCCAAGTACTCTCATTCCAAATGGAGCAGTCTCTTCAGTGTGTAGTAGAACATGTAGTTAATTTCAAGGTTCCCCAATTATATCTAATTTTCATGGAGTTCAGCCCTCTTTTCCGAGACCTAGATGGAGTGGTCAATAGAAAAGTAGAAAAGATAATTGACACTTTTGAATTTCAAGACACAAGCAACTCAGTTAAGATTCTTCTCTGGCCTGGCTGAGGTTCATTTGGTTTCAGTAAGGAATCTCACATTCTAATTCTGACTCTGGCACTAACTGCTCTTTGGCCTTGGGTAAAAGACTGTGCTTTTGAAAGCTATAATTTTGCTTTATATTTTTGTAACTAGTTCAGGTCACATAACCTCTCTTTACTTCTCTTTTCTTATCTGTAAAATGTGAAATAAGGGGATAGCCTTTAACAGATGAGGTCCTTTCCAACTATGATCCTATGAACTTAATATTGATAGCCTTAGAATGAGTGATCTCTAAATTTCTTCAAGGTCTTCCAGTCTAGGATTTTATGATTACATGATTAAAATCTGATTTTTCTTACTTAAAACTAGTCTCTTTATCTATTAAGCCACTACTTTCAAAGAGTCAAATAATATATTGGGTTAAAGGGTATCTCAAATTAGGGAACAGAATCATATCTTTACCAGGGGAAAAAACAAAATAAAACAAAACAAAACCCCCTAAAATAATTATTTGGAAATGATCATCAGAGGGAATGTTTTAAAATTAAGGAAGATCCAGAAATATTTCTTATGGAAGACAACTTCAACTAAGACTTGAAAGAAACCAGTGAAATTAGAAGACAGAAATGAAAAAAAGGAGAGATATCTAGGCATGGGAGCATCCTATAAAAGCACTCTGAGTTGGGAGAAAGAGTGTTGTGTGTATGAAGAACATTAAGGATACCTGTGTTACTTTATCACAATGTATGTACATGTTGCAAGGTATAGGAGACTAAAAAGTCAAGAAGGAATCAGATTTGAGAGTGTTTTAAGTTAAAGAGAAGATTTTATATTTGATCATAAAGGTAATAAAGGACCACTGAATTTTAATGAACGTAAGGAGGAGTGAAGGTCTCAAACTTATGCTTAAGGACAATCATTTTGACTGCTACGGTTAGGGCAGACTGGAATGGAGAAATATTTGAGGCAGGAAAACTAATCAGCAGGATATTGTGATAATTCAGATATAAAGTAGAGGAACTGAAGGGTGAGAGATGAGAATCAGTTGATGGATAGACAGATATACAGAGATATACTTACACTTTATACACACAAGATATAAACAAGTATATATAAGAAATCATACCAAAGTAGAATAAAGAAGCCTTGAAAACTGATTTGATATGTTGGGGAGATTGGGAAAAGGGGTAAGAGGGAAGATGACATTTAGGTTTTGACTGTGGATTCTAGAAAGGATAGTATTAGACCAAACACTAGTACAATTGTTTAGAATGAAAGATTTGGTGTGGGGGAAAGATACTTAGTTCAGTTTTGAACATGTTGAGATTTCTAAAAGGCAGTATAAGTTCTCTGTGATAAACATGTAAGGCTTGATATTTTTACCCTAAAATGCTTATGCAATTCATTCTTAAGCTGTGGAAAGACATGATGAAGGTGCTATTTCAGAAGATTAGTCTAGTGCTATATTTGTGATTTAAATGTTCAAAGAAGAATTTATAATGAAGATCTGGGAAATGGACAAAATAAATATTTTCAAATGGGCCCCGGCTTAAAACAATCATCTGTAATATATTTATAATAATTCTTTGCAGAAGCCAGATCACACGGTTAAACTATTAGGAACATTTAAAAATATTAAAATTTAAATTTAAAAATAAAAGACTATAATAATAATAATTAAATAGATATTTGTTGAGTTTCCAAGGTGACTCAAAATACTATCTATAAGTGGTATTGGGGATATTCATTAAGTCGAGATCTTGGTTACAGACTTGAAATTTGGAAATGCTGAAGTAAAAAAGAAAAGAAAACCTGGGAGAAAATGTTTCTCAATTGACTGTCTTTAAACAAAAACTGGATGATCATTCCTTGGATATATTGTAAAATCAATTCTTTCAGACATATGTTGGGTTAGTTGCAATTTGAATTATCTTCTATTTCAAACACTCTGGAACTGTAGACCAGTAGATGTAAGAAAAGTTAGAATTATTTTTTGATAGCTATATGGGGTTTCTCATGGTGATATACATAAATTGAATAGGAAGTTTTGTCAGCATTTCCTCTGGAGAAGAGAAATAAAGACAGACAGTCCTTGGAAAAGCTTGATTGGGTTTGTGTTCTCACAATGACAAGCACCATATGAATAGCTAGCTTCACAGTCAAGCATATCAATGATGTTCATTCATAAGCTCAATGTATAGAACAAGAAAAGAAATTCTCTTTTTCCAACTTCTTATGGATATAAACCATTTTTAACTTTAGAATTTGAATAAAGAAATTAGGAAATCCCTTGTGATTGAGTGGAACTAGTAACTGAATGAATAATGGGAAGCATTTATTTTTAACATTCTTTCATCTCCTTAATATTCCACAAACAATCTTTTTTTTTTCAGTTGTAGATAAAAGGATGCTATTCTCCACTGAGATTTTCTTTGGGCCCTCCATTTTTCTACTGCCTTGCCTACCCCTTCAACGTAACAGAAATCAAAACCACAGAAATCTCATGTGGGCTTGTCCTTCTTCCATCTAAGAATTTATTACACTATAGTCTCACATGGAGAGTATTTCTACAACCCAGGGGTTCTCTTGTTTTCTTAGTTTCTTTTCAATAACTCCTGGAGATTTCAATCAGCATTATACATCTAGGATAAACATACTTCCCAGGAGATATGATTCTATTCAAAACATCTCTCTCTTGAAAAATAAAATGTCATTTTTGGCACTTCCCCAATTTATCTATGTGCCTATTCTTGGTTTGTGAAGCTTGGCTTTGTGACAATTACAATAACAATGCCCTCTAAAGACCCCAAACCATCACAGACTTCCTTCTAACAGCATTCTGGGAATGAGATCTTGTGTTATGGAGCCATAACCTTAAGGCATAGATAATCTTAAATATCATTTATTGGTACTCTCAAATTTAAAATTTTAAAAATCATACCTTTTTACTTCTCTTCTATCTATCCAATAAATAAATAATCAAATACCTTACCCCTTAGTGTTTTTTTAAACATCCAAAAGAGAAACAATAACAACAATAACAAAAACTTTGTGAAATGTGGCATGCTGTGTGGATCTACTTAGTTAAAAGGCAATAAACAATAAATGGTCCTCTCTTCTGAAATCTAGAACAAAATACAAGCTTATCGAGTCCAGACCATCTTTCTAGGATTATTGGACTTTCGTTCATATATCTACTCCTTTTTCTGGACAATCTGTTTACTATTTTATATACTGTGAATTCCATCCCTTATGTCCCATTTCCCATCTCTGGGCTTTTGAAGAAGGTAGTTTACCCATACCCCTGTAAACCTCTCCTGATATGTACTAGTTGCTAGTAATCTTTTCTCACTTTGTATTTACTTTATATTTAATTTTTAATATACTTTAACCCTAAATTTCTTTTGGGATGTTATGATCTGGTTTCTATATTTTTAAAAGAGTTAATGATAGCAGCTTTAACAAATCCATTAATTTATTCAACAAACATTTGTTTATTAAGCACATACTAATTGCTAGGCTCTGTACTAGGCAAGAGGCTCAAACTGCCTTCTTAAAAAGCACAGAAATTATGTTATAATTTTCCTAAGAGATATAGTTCTTTGGGATTAGAAAAAGAAAGAGAAGAATGAAATATTTAGAATAGATGGTAGGGTACATGCCCAAGATAAACCAAGCATTTACTAGTTGTTTACTATATTCCTAACACTGAGGATTTTTCATTCTAATGGGATGCAGAAAAATGGCTGATAAGGGATTTTCTCCAAAATGATCGATTTAATAGAAACTCATCAGTGTACAAAACCATGCACAGAGATAAAATGAGAAGACAGCTCTATCCTGGTGAAGGACTTCATAGAAAAGAAGAATGCCTGGTCTGGGTGCTTCTTCTTTAATGTACAAGCTGTTAGATCCTATGTAATTCTGATTGTGGTTCCACAATTTTTTGAACTTCTTTTCCCTGTCTGCTTGAGGCATATTCTCCTTGTCTTGTGGCCTGATCTCTTCAATATTCCCTAACTCAGTTATGCAGTCTAAGAACTCTCTGCACCCTTACTCAAAATGATTTGGAGAGGAATTCAATACAGGGGTAAGGGAATGGAGTGCCAAGCCTCCAGTTTTGAGGGAAGATGCATTTCACTGAAATTTAGTGTTTTTTGGTACTGCTAATTCCTTTTCCACTTAATTTACTTTCACAATGAAAGGATTTCTCAGTATAGCATTTGATTTTAAAAATTAACTCTAAATGAGATTCCTTGGGGATCTAACATTGACTCCCTTACTATCCAGAAAAGAGATTAATGTTTAGTTAGTGACTTTGTATCAAGGGATAAAATCAGAAGGTAGAAATATAACCAGTAAACAGTCTTTATGTCTGTTTCTTTTTTCGTTTATTCCTAACCAACATTTTCATTTATTTTTTATATGACTAGCAAAAGTTAACAAGATGCATCATAATAGGATTATCTGGCCCTAATCTATTGGGGAAGGGAAGCAAAAGGAAAGGGAAGGAAGGAGAAAGGAATGTGTTTACAGTGCACTTACTGCATGCCAGGCACTATAATACCTACTTTAAAATATTATCTCATTTGATCTTCACAAAAACCCTGGAAGGTAGATAATATTATCTTCCTCATTTTATAGCTGAGAGCTGAGTTTAAGTGACTTGCCCAGGTTCACAAAATTAATGTGTCTGTAACCAGATTTGAACTCTGCTCTCCCTGACTCCAGATGTCAAGATTCAATACAGGGAACTTTTAGGGGAAGAAATTCCCTCTACCACAACTAATTGGCTCATTTTAGACAATTTATAATTGTAGAGAGATGCCTAAAATATCGATAGTTGTATGACTTTCCTGAATCAAGTAATCAAAATGTCTCGAGAGTAGAACTTGAATTCAGATCTTTTTGACCTTGAAACAAGTTTGTTTTCCACTACTACATGCTTTCTTTATTAATAATAAGAAATAACATTTTTAAATCTGTATTCTATAGTGTCCACCTTGCTTTATGTATTTGTTTCAAAAACTCATCCAATTGTCCATAATTAAAAACAATGCATTTTTGAGGGAAGCTAATAGTCTATATCAATGGATCTGATGAAAATCCTGAATGGATTCAATCTTGTTCTCATATTTCCAAAAATCCAAAGATATACTGATTTGATCAGCAAGAATTGGAGAGTCATTAGCTCATTAGCATTCAGTTCCTCAGACAGATGCAAACAAAATTAATAGAATAATAGTAAATAAAAAAGTAAAAAATTGAGTAGGAAAAATCATAAAAAGCTTTTAGGGGGCTGCTATATCACATATTCTCCTAAGGTTCATGTAAGTCTATCTCTTTTTAAATGTCAATGACTTATTAAAGTATAGTGATGTGTATGATAGAATTTTGTATATGACTTCCAGACAGCATAGCTGAATTATTTTAAGCAATATAGAAGCCGAGAGTTAAGATATAGTTTTACTACTAATCAAAACTTAAACCAGAAAAACTTCCTTTGAATCAAGTGACAAGAATATGAAATCTGTATCTTTTAATGCAAAGAAGCAGAAGGCAATTTTAGGCAAGAAGTGTTAATGCATATGGAAGAATATGGAAGTGTATTTTCATCAGTAAGATGAAAAATGTTCTTCTCTACTAGATAAGCTAAAGTGATTTTGTAATCCAATATTTTGCCCAAAGACATAGAAGAAGAAGGGGAAAGAAAACATCTTTCTGATTGTGCTTCATGTTGCAGATAGCCTGGGACTAGATGTTGAAGTCTCCAAAGTGAACACCGTTGGGTTTGTTGGATGCCTGTCATCAGTCCAGTATAACCACATAGCACCACTGAAGGCAGCCTTGCGCCATCCCAGCATTGCCCCTGTCTCTGTGAAAGGTATTTTGGTGGAGGCTAACTGCAGGTCTGTAATGGAAGCAGACATAAACACAGTGACAACAGTGTACTCTTCATCAGGTATGTCAAAGCAATGAAAAATAGATCTACAAATAGATCTAAAATTCAGGCTTTTTAATTTATTTTCTTGCATAGTATTTGTATTCTCTACATTCCCTAAATCAGAAAATCACAGCTGTAAGACAGGATGAAACTGTATAGGTCATTTAGCCCCATAACACCATTGAACATATTAAGAAACTGAGGTATAAGGCTTTGGCATGGCTTGTCTAACATCACATAAACAAGAATTAACTAAGGCAAAATATCAATCCAGGTCCTTTGATTCTAAATCTAGAGCACTCTTTTGACTATAATAAACTCTTTCAACACACTACTGAGTGATCATTGATACTCCTCATGGTAACACAAAACTAAGATAAAGGTTAGATCGTATTCAATATATTGTTTCTAGATGAAACACAGCACAATTGATAGAAAGCTGATCTCAGTCAGGAAGACTTGAAGTTCAATTTCCACTTCTGACATATAGTAGTTATGTCATTCTGGGCTAGTCATTTAACCTCACAATTCCTAGGCAACTCTCTAAGACTAAGTTTCTGAGAAGGTACCAGTCTAAATCAATAGAGGTTTCTCAACAGGATCTCCTTATGCCAGTTCAATCATAAACCTGGTTTAAGAAAATATTATATATATGTATATAATATATATTTCAATAGATATAAATGTGTATAGTTCAAAACAAAGCAAAACAAAAACAAATACATTTATGTTTAAGAAATAAACTTTTTCTTTGGCAGAAAAAATAATCTGCCCCAAATAATTCATTTCCAAAGAGTTTCAGACAATTAAAGGTACTTTGTATTCATGTTAGCATATATCTGTGTACCTTTCATTACACATGTTACATGTATAGACATACATATATCCCTAATAATGCAGTTGGGATGAAGTCTAAAGATAAATATTAAATACTACATAGCAAATAGTGGTTTCCAGACACTTACTTTTCACAGAATGAAAATAATGGCAATTAATATAGATAGATAGATGGACAGAGAGAGAGAGAGAGATAGATATGGATGGATGGGTGGACAGATGGATGGGTGGATGGATGGAGGGACAGAGGAATGGATGGATGGGTGGATAAATATTTAGATAGATGGATGGATTGACAGATGGATGAATAGATGGATGGATGCATGGATGGGTGGATGGATGGATGCATGGATGGGTAGATGGATGAATGGATAGATAGATAGATAGATAGATAGATAGATAGATAGATAGATAGATAAGAAGTATCTTCTTCTATCTGTCTGCCTCCAGATGTGTCACAACTAACCCTGGTGAATCTTCAATATTTTTTAAACTCTCAGACTTACAAACTCCACATTTTACTCATAGTAGACCCTCAGAGATAACTAGAAAAAAATTTTTTTTTTATTTTTGGGAAATATTTGTTTTATTCTAACTATTCCACTTATCAAGAAATAACAAGTTTTATTGGGTCTTAATTTCAAGATATACTGAAGTTAAATACTGTCTCTGCCACCTACTAGCCTTTTTACAGTAAAGTAGTCATTTAGTGTCTCAGTATCCCTAGTCAATTCTTTGAGAATTGAAAGTTGTTGAAAAGTTACTGACTTGCCTTGATCTATAAGAATATACTCATCAAAAGTTCAGTCCACTGATGCAATCACCTATCTAGGAAGGTGTAGGGGGAAATCCATTTTCAATGTGAAATGAATAGCAGTGTGATGTAATAGAACAGCCATTGTAACAAGAGTGAAAATTCAACACTTAGGTACTTACTCTGTGCCTGACTATGCTAGATGTCTGAGATACAGTCAAAGGAGCCCTGAATTGGAACCCTGGCTCTCTCATTATAATTCTTCATGACCTTGGGCAAGTAACTGCAACCTTCTAGACCTCATTCCTGGTTAGGTACATAAGGATAATCCTACATGCCCCACCTACCTCAATATTGTGAGATTTACTCTCATTTCTGCACTCTCCCTCATTCCCTCCCCAATAAACCAGTCAGTTGACAAATCGTGTTAGTTTCTATCCACACAGTATCTCATGCATCTATAACCACTTCATTCACACAGCTAGCATACTATTTCCTTCTTTTTTAAAACAAATAAAACCCTTACCTTCCATCTTAGAATCAATACTGTGTATTGGTTCCAAGGCAGAAGAGTGGTAAGGGCTAGGCAATGGGGGTCAAGTGACTTGCCCAGGGTCACACAGCTGGGAAGTGTCTGAGGCCAGATTTGAACCTAGGAACTCCCATATCTAGTCCTGGCTCTCAATCCACTGAGCTACCCAGCTGCCCCTCATCCTATTTCCTTCTATCCACCAAAGCATACTATTCTTTCACAAATGGAGTAGTTTGACCAAAACCAATAACTCCCCAGGAAAAAAAATGTTTTAAAGTTATTTTTTCCTGTTTTTTTTTTTTTTTCCTGAGGGAGCTTGGATAACTACAAACTTAGAGTTGATAAGTTTGAAAGTTTCCAAAATAGGACAGATTTGCAGGGTTAATTATGATATGACTAATGGCAGAAGATAGGTGGAGGAAGACATTTCTATATATCTATTAGGACATTAATGTTAACCACTATTATTTTCATTATCTCTTACTTAGACTATTATAACAGCCCCCAGTTGGTCCCTTTGCCTCTAGTAACATCATTCTTCCATTTATCTCCTACATAGCTTTCAAAATAATTTTTATATATCACAACAATAATAGGATGATCAAGTGTGAATGACTTAACTAATACCAACAAGACAAGCATCCAGGACAGCTCCAAGAGACATAACAAAAAAGGATATCCACTGCCACAGAAAGAACAGTCCCAATGCAAATTGAAACGTACCATTATTTTATTTCCTTTATGAAGTTTTCTTTAGTGAAAGCAATATGTCTTCTTTCACATGATGAACATATAAATATGTATTATATGCTAATATGTGTACAACCTATATCATATCACATGCTTTCTTGGGGAGGGGGAGAAGTGTGAAAGAGAAAGAGAAAAGACAGATTGCAAAATACCATAAATCATTTTGAAAAATTGTATTGATGTGTAATCTGGAAAAATATATTAGAAAAAATAATCTTTATAATCTGCAAGTCTAATCATGTCCCTCACTTACTTAATATTCTTTTCCCACCCCTGAACCATATTGCCTACAGGAAGCAAAATGTAGTGCTTACCCTAGTATTTAGAACCCTCCACAGAGAGTCTCTCATTTGCCTTTCCAGATTCATTACACACTATACCCCCTTAATTTATTAAATTATAGTGTACTAGCCATTTCCCAAGCTCAATGATGAAAACCTGATTGGCTTTAGACAACTTTCCCTATTCCCATTGATCATAGTTTCTTCATCTCTAAAATGGAAGTGCAGGGGCAGCTAAGTGTCTCAGTAGATTGAGAGCCAGGCTTAGAGATAGGAGGTCCTGGGTTCAAATGTGACCTCAGGCACTTTCTAGCAGTGTGATCCTGAGTCACTTAACCCCCATTGTCTGGTCCTTGTGTCCAGAAATCTATTTTACATGAATTATTGCATATTATTATTCATATTGGGTATGAATTTTGTATGAAAATTATTCATATAAAAATAAACACTATTTCATATACTTATTAACTATATGTATCTCCAATTATAAAATGGGGGCAATAATACAGTCTACTTCACAGGATTGGATTGCGGAACAAATGAGATAACATTAGTATAATATTTAGCATGGTTCCTGGCACACAGAAAACATTATAAAAATTCTAGTTATTTATAATATAACCACAATGATGATGACCTCAATGATTATAATGATAATCTTAATGCTGATTAGTGCCATTCCCTATGGATATTATCATTATTCATATAAAAAAAATTCACACAAGAGCTATTTTCAGGCAGAAAAAATATGGAGGCAATCACATCTTATTCTGTACTCATTCATTTATTCTAAAATAAATATTTCTAATTGGTATTATTTTTTCTTAGAAGTGAAGAAAGGGAGTACAGGACTTCATTCCATTTTCAGCATATGGAACTCCCAGGATAGAAGTGTTACATATAGTTGCATAGATTTTCAGGTTTTAAAAAATTTGGATTCAGGAAAGTTTCCTGGAGCTCAGAGAGGGCAAGGACCTTGCCTTTGGTGAAATAGAAATTACCTGTAACAGCTGGGCCTTGAACTTAGATCTTCCTAACCCAAGGCCAGGTCAAGGTCAAGTGGAGCATGCTGTCTTTTAGTCATTTAGTCAATCATTCCTAGTTAAAACTTGAACATTGTTAGCATTGAAATGATATAACTTGTAAAAATATTTTACCCTACAGAGGCTTAAGTAAATAATGACATGTTAATAATGTATGCCTCTTGCCTATATCATGCCTGATGTATTGCATTCATGTGTAATATGTAGCATTAGGCATCTTTTCTTCTTCTTTAGTTCCATATGACTATTGTCAATCAACAACCATTTATTAATTGCATGTTATGTACCAGGAAGTATAGTAGGTATTAGCAAAATAAGTACGTAACCACTTCTCACAAGGTACTTACATTCTGTTGTGAGAGACAAGGACATAATTACTTAGAGCACAATTCCTAAATGAATAAATGTAAGGTAATTAAAAACAAGGTAGATTCTGAAAGAAGACACTAATAATTGGGAGAACCAAGAAAGGTCTCATACAGAAGACACACACGATCCATGTTTTATAGTCATGGATTCAATGAAGTAATGGGGGCTAATTAGGAACCTAACAATGCTGAGGTTCTGGAACCAGGGAGGCAGGAAAGATGGAAGTGACTTCAACAGAGCTAAGGAAGATTTAAAGAGATGACGATGACAGTCTTGAATATTGAATTTGATGGTTTGAGGATTTTACATACATATATATTACGGTTATCATTATTCTTCTTTACAAGTAGGAAAATAGAACTCAAAGAGGTTAAATAACATATCATCAACTCATTTTATACATATGCTGACAGTTTCTAATCTTTAAAAATTTACATTCTAATGGAATAAAGCCCAGCAGGCAGGGATTAGAGAGAGTATTATTGCTCTTGCAACAATGAGGAAACTGAAGATGATTATGGTTAAGACAATGTTCTTATTAACGGAATGTAGGTTCCATTTAGTATAATATGATAAAAACTTGATTAAGATGTCCGTATCTTCTAAAGTGAACTTATGGTAGCATATGAAAAAGAATTGAATAGGATAGTGAAGAATAGATGGGTCATCATCTGTTTATATTGTTAAAGGGAATACTTGTATAAAATAAAAAATCACTTGGTTTATGGGAGGTTTCATATCTATTTGTGTATTAGTGTGGAGCACAGTAGCCGCCAAATAATAAATGCTTGTTTATTGATTAGAGTATTTAAGTAAAATCTCTAAGTGCAATATATTAACTGCATAGGAATAGAGAGAGGACCTGGGACTGTGATTTTATTGATAGAGGCATAACTTAGGCTACAAAACCATTACCTCCTCTGGAACTTATAGTCTAAAGAAGTTGTCTAGAATTTAGATAGTTAATCAATTTGCCAAGAATCACATAACTACTAAATGTCAGAGGCAAGACTTAAATCCAAGTCGTCTGGCTTTAAGACCTATTCTCTTTTTACTCTATCATCCTATCTCTTATTCCATAGTCTATGCAACAAAATTGCTCATTCCCTTTAAAATGAGAGAGAATGACCAATTTATTTCAAGCTAGACTCAACGTAGCAAAGCCCCAATATGGCAAAAGCATACAGTCAGTCCCTTAGATTCCATTTTAACCAAATTTAAAACACATCCTTACCTACATACATTTATATATGAAGACAAATGTGTGTAAATACATATAACATAAAATTGTGATTTACAGTTTAGGTAAAATCTCTGGGTCTTACCTGTGTACAAGGGAATGACCAGAAGCAATGAAAAATTGAATTTTGAAGAAATGCCTCAGAAGATGAGCTTTTTCAGATTAGGTGAACTTTGGGTTCCTCCTCTTCAAAGTCCCCCTTGCTAATACATACCCCATGAACTTATGGACCCTAATAGCATTGGCATTTATCTAATTGGTTTGAGAGCCACTGAGGATCATGTCTTTGGATAACTAAGGAAAAGGGTCACTTGGAGGCTAGTTAGTCTTCAGTTCCTGGTTGTGATGAGAATGGAGGGGTTTCATGAAATGAGGTGGTTTACTCCAAACAGACATAGGACATGGGGATGGACCTCAGTGTCATAACTCCTCATTAAACTATAGTCACTATCTAATAACATCCCTGCCTTGGCTATCCAAGTATTATGGAAGCCACTGACCTTGCATTTATTGACTAGATGAATGTCACATCAAATTAAAACCTACTATTACTACCTTGACAAGAATGAAAGATAAAATCTGATGGCTAACTTCAGGGACTGGCAGGTTACTAGGATTCATAACATTTAGAAAAATATGTAGACTCAAGACAGCTGGCCAGAATTCTTATTTCATCTTCAGCACTGCCAACTTTTTGATGTTCTTACTTCACAGAATTAATAAAAAATAAAATAAATTTAAAAAATGGAAAGAATGTAAGTATGGCATGATATACACCTTAACTTTCTATCATGAGGTCTTTTCTTCATATGGCAATGAAGATATAGATGTCTTTGTCTCTCCTGCAGTCCCAAAGATTTAAAAAAAGTCAGAATTATCTTTATTGCAACTGACGTATATTGATAAGATGAAATAATTAGATCTTGTGTTTTGATGACGAGTTTTCCAACTATTTTCTGGATGAAAATGATTCATTTTTGATGAATTTGTGCTTCCTTTGGCATAGAAATTCTGCCTGAAGGCTACATCTGCCTCATTTTCTCTGCCTGGTGCTTTTGCCAATTGCTCCATAGCAGGTTCTGGAAACTTTCTGTGTCCAACAGCCAGGGACTGGACACTGTGGTCCTCCTGGCTAAGGAAAAGTTAATCAGGGTTCATTATTAGTCAGCAGGAAATCATCAGGTCTCTCATTAAAGCAGAAATTCCTTTAACACTAAGATATTCTATTACTTCTACCATTCTCCAAATTTCACACAGTTATCTCAAAATGAGCAGCCTGGAATAAGGCATAATTCATGTTTTTCCTAGACTGAGCTACCCATTAGTCCTGAGCATAGGATGTGGGAGAACTGAGGATTATTGGAAGAGAAGAAAAAACTTTGGTTCTTTTTTCTGTGAGAAAGTTGAGCAGAACTAGCTTACATGTACAAATCTAGACAAGTTGGAATTTGTATGTTGGCCAGAATCATAGCATTAATGCTCAGAGACCATTTTTTTTTGGCTGAGACTCACTAAGTTTATATTATTATATGTCATTTGGTAACAGTCCTATAATAAATTACTCATAGAGCCAGAAACAGAAAAATGCCCAGTACTCTATCCGTTGTGGTACAACTTTACATTGTTATTTTATTTTCTTCCTAGAAATTCCTTTTAAGCTAAAGCAATTAATTGATTGACTCCTCTTTTTATTTATCCAAATTGTATGTATTTACTTTTATAAAATTATTTATTCATATATCCCTCCATTCATTCACTCATTCATTCATTTATCTGTTTATTTATGGATTTATTAGGGAAATAGGAGGTGATAGTGGTGGTGAAATCAGTGCCAGTCAAAGGACCTCAGTTCTATCTCCTTTCTTTCCTCTTTCCAACAAGTCACTATGTCACCTTAAGCATATCATTTAACATTTCTAGGGACTAGTTATAGTTTAACTTCATGAAAAGGAATGGGAACTGTTAACTAGTTTCATATGATTTCTGGAGTTGTTGTCTATCTAAAAGATCTCAGATTCTATAATATTATATTTATTCTATTGAATTTCTTCTCAATGAACAGAGAGGAGGATGTAGTAAAGATCAAGTGGAAGCTCAGGATAAGTGATTTTTTGATAGTTTTATAAAGTTGAATTTGAATCATTGAAACAGCTGAGGAGGGCTCAGATAAGCAGAATAAACTGAAGTATGTGGCAAATAATTTGCTTTAAAATGTCTGTTTTTGAACATTTATGTGAATAAAATATTAAATGAATGAAATTCTTTGCAACACAAGTCCTTCATCAGATAGTTAATATATATGAGCATAGTCCCGCTTTTATACTACATTGCGTTCCATCTTTTGCCCTTTACCCCACTATTTATGCCATTACAATACAGAGGGAAGAGGATCTGAGGGAAGGATGATGAATGGGGCAATAAACTATTGCCATGTATTCTATCAACTGTGGAATATAGATTGAGCACCTGTGTTTGCAAAGCAATATGTTAGAAGTTGCAAAGAACTGAAAATAATAAAGTAACTTCCCTGGTCTCAAATAAACAAATACATGAAAAGTTAAATAATAATATTAAATACATAATACATAAATAACTGTTAAGGAATGGTTAAATAAAGAATTATACAAGAAATGCAAAAGAATCATTCATGATTAATTATTAGAATTTAAGACATCTGAAATCTGAAAAAGGATGGATCACTAAGCATCTGAATCTTTAGGAAAGCCTTCAATAAAAATATTTTAAAGAATATCATGTTAGGGCAGCTGGGTGATTAAGCGGATTGAAAAACAGGCCTACAGATAGGAGGTCTTAGGTTCAAATCTGGTCACAGATATTTCCTAGCTGTGTGGCCCTTGGTAAGTCACTTAACCCCCAATCCCTAGTCCTTACCATTCTTTTGCCTTAGAACAAGTACACAGTATTAATTCTAAGATGGACGGTAAGGGTTGTTTTATTTTGTTTTTTTTTAAAGAATATCATGTAAAGTTAATCCTATATCCTTCTTGGATAGGTATTAAAAACATAGTTCAAGGAAATATTCTAGAATTTACTTAGATTTCATCAAAATATTTAACAAACTCTCTCCTATTTCTTGTTAATAGAATTAAAATATAGATTTGACTGTAGAATGGTTAGTTATATAGAAAATCAATTGAATGGCTAAATCCACTCAAAAAGAGGCTTCATTTGTCATATCTCTTGTATTTGTGCCTGGTTCTGTTTTATTTGATATGTTTTATTAATGACTTAGATAAAAGCATAAATGACCTATCTAACCACATTTCAGATCATATAAAGTTAGGAAAGATAGTTAATACACTGACATGGTCAGGATTGAATGTAATCAAATTAATTAAATTTAATTTGGGTAAATATTATTTTAATTCATAGATTTTAAAAATTATTTTTATAATTATGATAGGAATATGTGACTACATAGCAATTCACTTATAACAATGACATTTAAAATAACTCATTTGAATGGGGGACAACATTAAGGTAAATATCATGTCCAGGACTAGAGAAGTAATCATGTGACTCTATGTTCATTAGATTAACCTAACCCCTACTGTATATTTTAATGTCTGGATTCTCTATTTTAAAAATTCTTTAATAAGCTGAAAATTATAATTTATTTTCCAGAGACACATAACTAGAATAATATAGAATCTCATATTCATGGCATATGGAGATTAGTTGACAGAATTGGAGTTGGACCTGGAGGGAAAAAAAGGATTCATGACAAATAAAAAAAAAAAGTTGTCTTCATGCATTGGAAGGACTGTCATAGCCTATTTGTTTTACCAACATTGAAAAAGCAAAACTATAACAATGGAAGGAACTTACAGAGAGGCAAACACAAATAAAAATTATTAATGTAAAAGATGCATGATATTAAAAAAAATCTTCCTAAAATTTAGAACTATTAAAAAGTGGAAGAGGTGTCTTTGACATAAAGGTGGGAATGTCTATTCATTAGATACATTCTAGAGGGAATCAATATTCAAACATCTTTTAACTACATGATCTCTGACATTCCATCCAAATGTGAAATTTCATAATATGGTGACATTACTTCTTGATATAATAGTTCTGCTTTTGGTCTTTTGAGAATCACTAGAAAGGAACTCACAACAATTTAGATATTTTAGATTTCGCTTTCATTGTTCCAGTTTTCTGTTTGTTTTTGTCAGGGGTTGTACAATTTTTTGAACATTCCTGTTAAAATTGAGTGATAATATCATGAAAAGAGCACATTAATTAATGTCATATTTACCTAAACAGACAGTATTTGTTTAATTGTCCTATCCCTTTGCTGAGCCAGACACACATTAGAGAAAAACAGCACTAAATGCACATGGAAATCATTCCCAGTGTTTTGAGAAGCTTTAGTTATTCAAAAAAAGGGATTTGAACTGAACTGTTTGTGTTTTTTGTTTTTGTTTTGTTTTTGTTTTGTTTTTGGATGCATTGCAGATCCTTTTGGGAAGACAGATGAACGGGAACCTCTCACCAATGCAGTTAGGAGTGATTCGGCTGTCATTGGAGGTAATCCATTTCTCATCACTGGAAGCAACAAACAAGAAAATCAGGCAGATGGACTCTTGAAAATTGGGAAAATGTTTCACTTAACATTCTTCTTTTTGAGTACTCTTTCAAGTACACTTACATTTGCAAAGGCAGGGGTTATAACATCTTAGGCTGCACAGACAGAATCCCATGTGCACTATGAAGAATGAGCAAAGGAACCCATCTCCCCTACTATTGACAGATCTACCAGATCACCCCCATGCTTCATCCATCCAGCAGATGGGCACAGAGACAACAGCTGGAGAGTTTAATCTAGAGAGGCAGCCTATAACCTGTTCTTCTCATCCAGTTGTCAGTTTTCCTAAAGCAAAAACAAAGCAGACTCATAAAGCTACACACAGGGAAGGATCCATGTTGAAGCAGACAGATGGGTGAAACTACATTTCTCTTGGTTTTTTCCAACCAAGTGCTTTTGGTTGGATCTAATGAGGAAGATGAAGCCCACAGGACTTCAGTTTCAAATCTATCAGAACATATATCTATAGAGCTAAAAATGCACATCTGCTCTATTCAAACATTTGTATTTATACTTTTCTTTATTTTTTCTTTCTCTTTCATTCTCACTTTCTTTGTTTCTCTTCCTCTCTCAATTTTTTCTTTCCTTCTCTTCTTTACCCTTGTCTCTCCAGTTATGTTTTTCTCTTATCTCTTCTGTCTATTCTTTTTATCCTACCTTGTCTTTTCTGTTGCCTGGAGTGCTTCAATTTTTCCATGTAAATCTTAATAGCATAAAATGACCCTATTATTTTTGTTTCCATGAGAGATCTTGGAAATTAAATTCTTTAACACCAAAGAATCTTAATCTTAAAAATGGTCCCCTACTTTTGACTGGATTAGAATACCTGCCCTATGCTAAATTGTTTCTCTCATTCTTAAAAGGCTATCAGAGAATGATCCACAGGATATTTCAGGGGGAATTCTTCTCCTTAACTGCAGTATGAATGACACTTTTTTTTAGTTATTTTTCTACACACTGTGAAAAATCCATTTCCCAGTGGTGGAATGGGGAACATCCTGTCTCAAGTAAGATACTCTGCTTGACTCAAGTTGTATAGTAAATCTAGGAATGGAAACAAAACAGCACTCTATGTTAAATGTAGCTTTTCACTAACCACATTTATCCATGTGATATGTACTCAAATATGCTGATGCTGGTATTCCAAACTGAAGACTATAGTTCAATCCCTTAAACTAAGCTGCAGACTTATATTTAGATCTCAATAATCCATATACTACAGGCAGATGATTGGCATACAAAAATCCAGTGGCTCTTATTTATTTATTCAGCTCCATTCCCTAGTGCCTAATCACCTAAAAAGCCTACTCACTCTTATCTCTGTCTCTTTCAACACTTCTCTTTTTTATCATTCACCTCATCTCTCAAATTTCTTTACTAGGTTTATTGAAAGAACCTAATCTGATTTAGTAAATGCAAAGAGTCTATACCTGGAAGTCATATATTAATTGCATTACATACTACTCTTTAAGACTCTTCCTACCATAGATGTTTGGGCCTCTAGAAGATATTTTTTTATTGAAAAGAATAAAATTTTAATGGATCCGAATATGAGTTTTTTGGCTGAGTTATAGTCAAGCCCTAATAATTCAGAAATAATTTTGTTATTGTCATGGAGTTTTTCTTATCAGAGGTATAGAATTTAATGAGTTAATTGATCTAACATGATTTAGAATGAAGACCCACTCTATCTGGGCTAACCATTACATTGGAATTAGATGGCAGTCTCCAAAATGTGCCTTATTAGTTCTTAAGTAAAAATTCTGGATGGTCCTAAAAGGCTATACTTTTTAAAACTTTGGCTCATGAACTCCCATCCTTTTATCCCCCAATTCTGATTAATTAATTTAAATTAATTAGCTTTTCAAAGGGATATTTACTGAAAAAATGTAGGAAGGGCATAACTAACAAAATCTCTCACACTAGCCATTCCCTCTGCATGCATGTGGTTCCTGGGAACAATGGGTTCTCTCCTTTTAGAATGAAATTAGTCATGTAAAGATGTAGATGAGTGTCATGTGATAGACCACCACTGCTCCTCTCAACCTTGGAACCATAATCCAGATATCTCTGGACAATTAGATTGGAAGGAAGAGCCAAATGTACCCATTTCCAATAAGGCATTCCCCATAATCTCTCTCTGAACAGATTTCCAACCCCCTTACTATTCCTGGGCTGAGTGCTCCTGAAGCTGCTGCTATAGCTGCTACCGCTGCTACAACTTGGCTCCTGACAGACCTTGACCCTTGTTACAGAGACCTCAACTTTTCTCAAGCCAAAAATAATCCCACTCTGACCTACTGTTGACTCTGCCACTCCAAAGTTTGATTTGAGGTGTTATTTTTTAAGTTTTTTGGACAAAAATATTGGGAGAGTTCAGCAAGATAGTTGCCCCTAATCTACAATCATAATATCCAGCAATGTCTTCTTTTTGCCCACTAAATTAAGTTAAAATATCTGATCCTGCTATCCAAGACATTTTATGCTCTCGCCTTATCAAATTTTTCCTAGCCTTTCCCCCATAACTCCCTTGTAGATAAAGAGGAAATTGGCTTACCATTGATTTTCTAAAGACTCTCTTCAATTTCCCACCTCTTTGAATTTATTTAACTTTAATAATTTCATCTCCCATCCCCATGTCCATTGCCTAATGTCCTATCTACTCTAGAGGCTATGCCAAATGCATATTTCTTTATGAAACTGTCCCTGATCTCCAGCTGGATTATCTTCTGATGAGGAGCCAGGAAGGAGCTAAGATATGATTGAATTATATTTTCAGAGCCAGAAGTGTCTGCAGAGGGCCTCTAATACAAGTTATTTTTTAGACAGGCAAACTAAAGCCCAGAAGGATTTAAGTGATGTGCCTATGGTCATAAAGGTACAAAGTAGCAAAGTTCCTCCTAGGATCGAAGAGCTTTAAAGGCAAATTCTTTTTCTATTGCCCTGTGACCCTTTAGATTCTCTACTTTACGGATTAAGTGTGGTTCTTCTTTTGCTCATGTTTTTTCTCTTCTGCTTCTTCCTAGGTGTAATAGCCGTGGTTATATTCATCATCTTCTGCATCATTGGTATCATGACTCGATTCCTTTACCAACATAAACACTCACATCGAACTAACCAGATGAAGGAGAAAGAATACCCAGAAAATTTGGAAAATTCCTTTAGGAATGATATTGACTTGCAAAACACAGTAAGCGAGTGTAAAAGGGAGTATTTCATCTAATGGACTAAATGGTACCCACACATTATTTTTCCCGTTTCTGTTTTCTATATCCTCCTTCTTGATTTTCCTCCATATTTTGGGAAGACCCTACAGTAACCCTCACCCCAATCCCAAGAGACTCCCAACAACTATTATACCACCTCCTCCGCACAAGCCTGTCCTGGTGACAACGACCACTCAAGAGACCTGCTATACTACTTTAGACCGAATAAGAGCCACATATGAGCATGATTACCTATTGATTTTTTTTCTATTCCCACAGTTTTTAAAGTACTTTGTTATGTTCCACAGTTACTCAGTCTCACTGATCTGCATTTACACTTTGTGGTAAGCAATGCTGGGGTACATTTATAAACCTCTTCCTGACCCCCATGCTTCCATTTGTGAAATACAGAGGAGAGAAAAATCCTGGATTCCTGATTCATTTCAGTGGCATGTCAAAAGGTTCAAGAGAGATATTTGTTGTTGTCATAGTTAATTTATCATAGTCAGCTCCTTCGTCAATCCTCTCCACTTTTTACTATAACTTTTAGGCTCTGAGATTTTGCAAATATAGGATTACTGATAGTAGCAACAGGTACAAGTAAATTAATGTACACCTCACTCAACACCGCCTTATGGGGTCAATCATTTAGAACAGCATACAATAGCATAATCTAGGTGAAGCATGAAGAAAATAGTAGTCTGAAATTAAAGGAGAAAAAGTAAAAGGAAGCTGCTAAAATTAGATTTCTTTTTGGTATCTTTATTGATGCCTCTTTCATTTTTATATGATATGTTAGCTAGGCTACTGCCTACTGGTGTCAGAGGTCCAATATGTGATGGAATAAGAAAATCCAGGTAAATTTTCTTAAACACTCAGCATCATGAAACCTTAATTGCATAACATGAAGAACTGCATGAAAGAAAATAAATACTAGGGACTGGAATATAGCAAGGGTTAAATTGCATTAACCACTTTGAGTAGATAGAATCAATCCCATTCAAAATGTCCACTTATTCTGACCACTTTCAAAATGCTGTTTATAATTAGATGAGTTGCTTATGCTGACCTCCTGGGGGAAGTACATTCTGGAAATTGTGCTAATTTAGTGGTTTTCATTGGAATACAAAACTACATATCCCTTAAAAATATGTTGCACTTTCTTTGTCCCAAAGATAGATCTGTATGTAATCCAGGGGTTTGCGCTCTCCTTGATATCTCTTCTGATTTCTTTTGGTTTTGTATTAAGCACATTAAAGGAACACAAATAAACTTTTGTCCTTTGACCACCCTGGAGAAAAGGAAAGCAGGGAATGGGAGGGTGGGGTGGGGGGGCTCACTACCAAATACCAATGGAGTGATTCACAGATGTGAACGCCACTTGCTGATTCTGTTTACAAGACAAACTCGATTTTGAAAACAATTACCGCTTTGCTGCTTCTAGGCCCTGACAGTTAGCAGACGCTCCATCTTGTTCTCAGTGTTTATATTGCATTTGATTATTTAACGCTCCCTTTGCGTGACATGACTCCCAATGTTGAGCTCATTAGTTCCATTCATTTCGGGTTTCTCTTTGCTTTTGGTGGCTAAAATGATAGGAAAATGATCTGTCTTACATTTGGGTTTCTCTGCTTTGGGACCTTACACTAAAGACCATGATTGTTCCTCATTTTCTAATGCCTGCAGACTCCTCTGTCACCTCATTGTTTTCACTTGTCTTTGTCCTAGTAAATTTCTTTTAAGTGATTCTAATAAGGATGCAATGTTTCTTTCCCCTCATGAACTTAATTGACTTTAATAAACATAAAGTTATTTCAATTTCACTTCTCCCAATCCCACGACCCCCACAGATTGTCAGAGTTGAATTTTCTAATTCTAAAAAGGTAGCATAAATCAGCCTTGTGCTATGTTACATGCTCCTCCTGAAATAAAAGTCACAATAAAGAGGAAGAAGTCTAGCCTGAAGCCTCTCTAATAATGAAATGGAAAGAAAAGGGAGTGTGTGAGTAATAAAGCTGAATGCCTTCATTATTCAAGCTTCTAGAAGAGGAGGCTGTTGTGTTTGTTGTTTTTTTTTTTAATTTTTGCTGACAAGGCTCAGATGAAATTATATACATATATGAAAGTCTCACAAAGGCCAGAGTGGAACAATTTGGTTTTCTCACCTACTTCTGTATGCATTTAGGGAGCTATAGAGGCTTCATGGCTGTATCACTAGCACAAATATCCTTGCGCATATGCATACATACTGCTGCACCTGCATTCACTTACCATATTTATTCCATATATGCTCTGGTTTAAAAAGAGGTTTGTGCATATGGTGCTCTCACTATGTCACTTATTTGAAATGAGACTCAGAAGGAAATCAGGTTTGGTAGGAGAGTAATTGAAAGATCATTGACATGATTTTGTCATCTAAGAGAATGGTTTGTCCCTCCGTGGATCTAAATGAATAGCAAATAAGCAAGCTGTGCCCTTTAAAGTCAAATGGGATTTACAGTGGTGAAAAGAGAGCACTGACCCACACCTGTCCTTTCTCTTTGGAAGGATGGATCCCTGCTGTTTCATGCAGTTGTTAAAGTTCAAGACTGTTACATCCCTGGGGTAATTAAACACATTCTCTAGAAACACATGTACAGTTTGTACAATCCCATATAATCCACATTTATCCCACTTTTCCCTCTAGCCCAATAGATGGGTTTCCTAAATGCATAATGATGTTCTGTGTGTCACCTCAGCCCACAGTTCAGACCCTCAGTACTTAATGACCATTTTTTACAAAAGATTTTATGAAATACTGTCACTTTACAGCAAAACCAAAAAAGACAAAACAATGGAATTTAAAAAAAAACCTGTATAATTTCACATTTAAAAGGAGCTCTATCACTGATATTATTTCCACCAAATAAATCTCCTATTTTCTTAGTTCACATCAATTTATAGTAGGTTTACTTAACTGGGGGGTATTTTTAATACTCACTCTACCATGCATTGTTTACTCAGGTTATACTTCCAGGTTTACTAAGAGAATTTCATTAAGAATAAAGAAAAAAAAAAGGCCTTTTGTTCAAAAGCCTATCATAGAGATATTTTGGATGCCTGAATTCTTTATCACATGCATTTTGGGCATTTGCATTAGGGGAAACTGTGTTGTGAATTATATCCTCATCTGTGTCTTAGAGGCAAAAAGGAGGTAACCGAGTAATCCCTTCCCTTCTCTAATATCAGATCTACTACTCCATACTTAAAATTATAATAAGGGCTGAAAATAAAATAAATAGTTAAATATCAGATCTGAGGCCCATTTCATTTTTAATACTCTTACCTTACCTTTTAGAACTTATAGTAAATATCAGTTCCCTTGCAAAAGAATGGTAGGGGCTAGACAATTAGGGTAAAGTGACTTGTCCAGGGTCATACAGCTAGGAAGCATTTTGAGGCCAGATATGAATGCAGGACCTCCCATCTCCAGGCCTTGGCTATCTATCTACTGAGCTACCTAGCTTCCCTGGCCAATTTGTTTTTACAAAATTCTTAATGAAGATTTAGGACAATATTTTTCCCATTGATATAAATTTGCTACCTTTTGTTCCAGCTAACCCACTTCTCATCTTATAATCATCTGTTCTAGGCAATTGACAACTTACAAAGTTCTTGAGAGCCATGGACAAATCACATGACAGATCAAATCATTATGAGTAGTTAGTCTGGCTGCTCTGTAAATCTGTAGCATACATTGGGGTCTGAATTATTTTGAGTCTTTTACCTTTTGTCTGCTTTATTTAGCTAGACAGATGCAAATTGTTGAAGTTATTATATGATGCTCCAAAAAGCTTCTACTTTTAATACTGAACTCATATAAATGAATATAAAATTGAAATCCTGGGAACAACATTTTGGATAGTACATCTTTCTCTCTGACCCGCTTTCCTCCAACTTGCATGAATTTAAATCAATGAATAATACTTTTTGGAACTTATATACTCTTTTTTTTCCTCTCTTCAGTTTGGAGTTGTCTTTTCTGCTCTTGTGGCATCCTTGCTATTTTTGTTTCTTTCCTGGCTTTTTAACAATGTTTTGGCAATAACAATGCAGGCCAGAGACATATATTATTCTTTCATCATAACCCCCACTCTTTAATAAAGGACTAATTTAAGGGAGCTCTTGAATATCATATGGAAAATATTTTAGGAAGAGGGAGATAATAAATTTTCTAGCAGTAATGGTTTTTCCAAGAGAAATTTCACAAAGCAAGGGTTCTAGAATGAGTCCCATTTCATACATTGGGCAACTGATGTCCTGTCTTGATAGCAGGATATTTTTTAATGAAGATGACAGACATGAGACCACACAGATTCATGCTCAGTCTTTCCTCAAAAAATTTCTGTTAGCCCTTATTTTTATTTTATGTCCCTTTACAAGTGAAAATCACAACCCTGGCTAACTAAGGGACATGTGGACAGTGCAGTTTTCTGTAACTTTTTCTCATTATCTAAAAGTATGGGATTTTATTCCTCTCTCTTGTTTCCCATAGGTGATAATTAGATTCTCCTCCACCTCCCCACCAGAAAGGGTTTTTTTAGATAATAAGTAGAGGCCAATAAAAGGAATCAATATTAGGTTTCAATATCTAAAAAAGCAACTGAGTGCTATATCATGTTCTTCATGCAATTTAACAATATTTTATTTTGAAATAAGTGGCATAATTGAATACTTTCCAAGTGCTGCTTTAGTGCCCCTCCCTTTCCAAAAGCACAGTTATCAAGCTTAAAGTGTTTGTTTTTTGTTTTCTTCGGCTCTCTGGCTTTGATTTTACTAATTCAAAGTAGTTGAATGCATGGTAGAGAAGAAAAAAAAATCACATTGTCAAAAAAGAGGTCTGTTATATGTTTTCTCCAAGAAATACTTTACATTTTTTTTCTATTGGGTACAAGACCACCATAAACAATTTTTTTTTCAAATGTTTAGGACTGGTCTTAAAGTTGTTAGGCTTCTGAGCAAAATTTGGCATTGTTCTTTTAAGACATACCATTTTTTTAAGATTTAAAATTTCCCCCCCTCCTGGTGTTGTGAACTATGACTCAATTTGCCAGGATATTGGGCTAGCCATGCATGCAAATAAAGTTTGAAATCAGACTTTTTTTGGCCTTCTTTTTTCTTCTTGCTTCATTTCTTCCTTTTTTTTTCTTCCTTCCCCTACTTTTTTCCCCCAATAAGCTACTCTGAGGAGGAATAAAAGCACACTTTCCAGTGAAATATTGTACTTTGTAACCTAATTGTTTGTCTTTTGTAATGTTTAGAGTCTACAAATGGCTGAACAGATTAAGTAAGGATTAAGGCAACTATTTAGACACATCAGACATATTTCTTAAAGCACTTGGGCTAGTTTTGGAAGGATCAGACATGGACAGGGCTATCCTTCTATCATGCCAGTTGTAGCTATCCCTATTGCGTAATGCCCCATGCATTTTAGACTATGTGTAGCCCTTTAGAATAATCATATTATATCTTAGTAAACACCAAGGGCTTTGCATGGGGAATTTATTTATTCACCCTCAACTCTGCATGACATTCTTAGAATCCAACTCCAACCATCCTCCAGATATTTGTCAGCTACGTACTTTATTTAGTCAAGTTATCTGCTATTACATAAAAACATTGTCATGTAAAATACTTAAATTGAAGTCCATCTTTACCAAAGTTACCTGTAAATGAAACTTTATTGCTTTGTGTTTACAAAACTGAACAGCCTTCACAGTTTATTCCCTGGATTTATTGTACTAAGTCAGAATAATCTTGCCATATCCGGTGGCTTTTCAGGGACAGTTCAGTGTCAGTTTTCTTTTGTTTTTCCCCTTCTATGGTGCTGCTGTCTTCAGCAGCATTAAGATGATGATAGATTGGCTTTTTTCTTTAAAGATGACCCTTCCTGCTATAATTCAGGTAGGGGGGAAGGTTGGGAGGACATTCTTTGCACTGGTTTTCTTACAGCAGTGGTGGATTTGCATTCATCTCTTCATACTCTATCACCCACATCTTTTAGGGATCCAGGGCACACAGAAGCCCAATGGCCAGATAGAGTTAGGGTACAGTCTATGTATACAGAATAAAGTGAAGCAAACTGGCTGATAGGGGAGCTTAGCCCATGACCTTGTCCTCCTCATTGCAATGCTCTAACAAGTCCTAGACTCTAATAGTATTATCAGAGAAGGAGAGTTGGGGAGAAAAAGAAAGATATGCAATATGTAACCTAAGCATCACATTATATTTGCTGGCACCTCACTTGAATGTGATCCTTTCCAATGTATCTTTAAGGGATAATAAGGCTAAGTGAGCTTGCTTTGCCATACATGCTGAGAGTAAAAATCTCCTTTGAAAGTTTTAAATGAAATATTAACACAATCACTTCCCTCTGAATGACAGCAGAGTCTCAACTTTTGTAACCTCATTCTGCCTCAAATCTGCCTTCAGGGAAACAGTAAACCTCACTCTCAGTGACTTAACAAGGGTTCAGGGATGGTTTCCATTTACTAAGGTATCAGAATGAGGAACATTTTTGTTATGAATCTGGGGACACTTTCCCAATGATTCCTCTGCCTGCTTACATCTCACTGCTGTACCTGGCTGAAGTCTTTTTGTTGTCAGCCCCTAGATTGGTGACCCATGTTATTAGCAGGAGCAAGTGTTGAGAGCCTCCAAAGAAATGTTGCCTTATCAGATGAGGTGGGAAGAAGAGGTGCTCACTATGTAACAGACAATTCAGTCAGGGAGTTCATCACTACCATCACGCAGGGTCCTTTGACTTCTAGGAACTAGAGAAAACAAGTCACTTTCAATTTGTGAGGAAGAAAAAGAAAATGACCACAAATTTATTTTTTAAAGGCTCAGTAAAAGTAAAAGAAATGAGTAAACAAATATAAATGAATTGATGAATAAAAATAAAAAAGCTTCACCTCTATTTGTACCCTCGCCCAAGTCCTTGTGAAGGTCTAGATTTTATTTCAATTGTATGAATTTTTTTTAACAGTCCCAAGGGATGTTGCCTCAATCCAAGTCAGTTTTGTAGACAATGTAACATGTCTTAATACACTGTATGGGGAAAAAGGTTAGCCTTAGCTTCTTTTGTTTTCTATGGTTATTGTTGTACAGGAGAAAGACTTAAACTGTAAATAATGTATATTTAATAAAGAGAGAATTTTGTATGATTTTGTGTGGAAGACAACTGTGTCCTGCTGTGTTTTCTTAGGTTAATGAGCAGTCCTGCTATTAATCCCACAACTCTCATTTTCATTCCTTTAGACCATTAACTCCCAGGCAACATGACCTGTGGGGCTGCTGGTAAAATATGGAACTCCCACTCCTTCAATTTATTGATTTCCAAACATGGCTAAAAATGCTATCACAGTATCTCTCATCACTTGGTTGATTAATCTTAGTCTGGAGCATCTGCCTCCCAACGTGTTGGTCTGACTAAAAAACAAAAAAAAAAGTCTACTTCTGCTCTCAGGTGTTGTCCTGAGTATAGAACCTCTCTCATAACTCCAATTACTTTTCTGAATTATTTCCTGGACTCAAATATATATAAATATATTTGAGTCCAAGAATATATATATATATAGGTAAGCTTTCAGCCTCTATCTTTCCTGTTCTTCTTTAACTAATGACCTAGTTTTCAATATGATTGTTGGATTGAAAGAAAACATAAGTTCAAATGATTTAAATAGTAAACAATTCAACCTTTTTTTGTGTTAGATACCTACTGGGGACCTATAAGCATCTCAGACACCTCAGAGAATAAATCATAATATTGCAGGAAAAGTTCTTGATTTGAGTTCAATTTCCAGCTTTCACTGGGCCCATCACTTTGGTCTAACATCTTTAGGCCTCAGTTGTTTCATTTTAAAATGAGTTTGTCTGTACTAGAGGTATTTCCTTTCCACTCTAAATCCATAGCCACTTGACCCTCTGGAATAGGAGAAATAACATTAGACTTAAAGTGGAATTATATGAATTCTAGTTCTAGTTCTATTACTAACTAGTCATGTAACCTTCGATGAATTCAGTGACTTTCCCTTTCCAGGTATTGTTTTCCTCATTTATAAAACAGACAGACATGAATTATCTGATCTCTAGGAGTCCTTACAACATAATTCATTCCGTGATCCTAAACAAAAGATTCTGCCCTTGGAGGTGCTTAAAATCATTTGGAAGGATATGAAAGATACAAGAGAATCCAAGAAAGGGTATAGTTACATGCTAAGGTGAAGATAACCAACTTTTCATATAAGTTAACATTTTTTTCTTTTCACATTTGTGTTTTGCATGAGGCAGGAGGAAGTTAGAAGAAATTATTACCTTTGATTTGTATAGATATGTAGCATAACAATTAGAAACTTGTGATGCTAGATTTTTTTAATGCATGATTTTTTATTATTTTTGTTTTAGCTCAAAGAGAAAAAATGTCAACTGATATGCTTTCATTGAATCCAGTAAGGGATTATTTGGGCTTCCATAAATCTGGTTCAGACTGAATTGAAAAGAATGTTGAATGAATGAATCAAAGTTGTGGATAAGTATAGTTCTGACTCCACCCTACTGTGGCTGCTAACTGCCACACTAGAGGTCTATGGATGCAAAATCCATCTGTAGCAGACAGAAAGGGAGGGGATGTGGAGAAGGGAATGGGGAAGTTAATGACAGCTCTGACTAGAAGAAACAGCAGCTCTGACTTAGTCATCACTCTCTGAGGAGTTGAAAGCCTATGTTGAAAAGAACTGGGAGAATTAGGACTTGTCTTTGAGAATGGCTTTTTCTGGGTTGTGTGAGAATTGCCATCCAGTTACATGATCACTAGGATACTTGCATTCAAAAGATTCAAACAAACAGCTTTCATTTAGCTGACCTCTCTCCTACATTATTCTCCACCTCTTGGGAAATAAAGTAGCTTTCTTTTGTCTACTAGGGCACCTGGAAATATTCAAAAGGGATAATGGCCTTATGTTAGCATCTCAAAGATTATAGATACAGAGAAAACTCATAATCCTGAATTCAGGATATTCGGTGTAAGAGACATTCAAGGACTCTTATTTATTCCTCCCTATTGCCCGTTACTGCATGAACCAGAGGCAGAGCCTCTTTATAAATAGGAGATGAAAAAAATGTGTAAAGAATAATAATACCTTTTCCTAAGACAATCATACCAGGTTAAAATTAGAGAATGGAGAACATTGGACTAGAAGTCAAGAAGACCTGGGTTCATATAGAATTTCAGGCATTTATTAACTAAGAAACTAGGAGAACCATTTAACACTTTTGAATCTCATTCTCATTTATAATATAAGGATGATAATTGCAAGGGTCATGATGAAGATCGTGTGAAATATTAATTGAACAGTTATCTGTAAACCTTCAGATGCTATACAAATGTGACATACATAAGTCAACCAATATATGAGTAGCACAGCAATTCAGATGTATGAAATTGCTTTGAAGTTTTGAAGAAGACTATGATCAAATACTGAACCATCTTGTTTCTGTATTCAAAGGGCATCTAAGTGACATGTATTGCTTCAGGTGCAATTTGCAACTATTCCACTAATAATCCAGGATTTCATCATGTATATAGAGGTACAAGAGAAGACCTAGAAATGATGTTTATTTTGCCTCAAAGCTCTGCTTTTAAATTCAAGATGTGGGTTGATGAATTAATAGATAATTGGTACTCAGCTGGTATAAAGAAGAACTTCATTAATATGTGGCACAACAGATAGGTATAAGAAACGCGCATGTGTGTGTGTGTGTGTGTGTGTGTGTGTGTGTGTGTACATCCACAGGGTATCATCCATGGGGTCACAAAGAGTCAGACATGAATGAATGACTGAAAGGCAACAGTACACACACACACGCAAACACACACACACATACACACAAACACACAGAGAATATGGCAATATAAACAGAGATTTATCCCCAAGTATAAAAGAAAACTTACCAAGAACAAAGCAATGGGAATGGCAACAGGGAAAGTATACACTTAAAGTTGTAGTTCAGGTAGGAAAGTTATATACACTCTAATGTAATTGATGGAAAACAGGTAAATAATATTATAAGTGTGAGAGGACATACTTAGATCCAAATGAGAAATATTTCTATGGATCACTTATTACTATCAAACTTTCGTAAGGCTTAGATAGGGTCAATTTATTTATAGGAACAAGAAATCAGTAGATGGTTTGAGATAACTATGGAGAGCCTAAGTGGTATGGTGGTTACAGTACTATGCCTAAAGTCATAAAATTAATCTCCCTTAGTTAAAATCTAGCCTCAGAAATTTACTATCTGAGTGACTCTGGGAAAGTCACTTAACCTGTTAGTCTCAGTTTCCTCATCTGTAATGTGAGCTGGAGAAACATTATGTGGCAAACCATTCAAAAATCTTTGACAAGAAAACCCCAAATGGGATCATAAAGAGTCAGGACTGGAAAATGAATGAACAATAAAAACTTGAGTTGGGAGCAATTCAGATAACATTGCAGTTGATCAGGCATTAAAATCGCATTAAAAAAGTTCAAAACACAGGAAATGTATTACACTCTTCTTGCCTATTTGCTTTATGGGTATGAAGATCATTTAGGATAAATAATTCCATACTAGAAGACAATGGAATAAGATACACTGAGCACCAGTCAACCTCCCTCTAAATCACTCCAGAATGTCTCAAAATAAAACCAAAAGAGCAAAACCAACAGAAATGGAACTAAACCTTAGCATATGGATAAAATCAAGGGAGAAAATAATCCCTAAATGAGCAAAAGAGAGAGAAAAAGCCTGACACTAAAAAAAAATCCCAATAAAGATGGAGGACCAAAATGTGAGTTCAAAAGAGGGAAACAATAGAAAAATGAAAACATGTGAAATCTCAAAGGAAAATGTGAAAGTATGTTAAACTGAAAAGGAACTCCTGGAAGAACTCCAAAAAAGTATGAAATATAAGTAGTTGAGAAGGAAACTTAGGAAAGAAAATATTTTTTAAAAAGCTTATAACAAAACCTCACTAAAAAAACCAATACCTTAATTGGGAAAACAACTACAAAAGAAAGGAAGTAAAAATTTTCAAGGAAGAAAATACCTTTATACAGTTTAGAATTGGACAAATGATAGCTAATGATTTCATGAGACATCAAATTAAAAAAAAATTCAAAAATGAAAGAAAGGAAAATTTGAAATCTCTCAGTGGAAAAATAGCTGAAGAAATAATATAAGAATCAATCAAGCTCCTTGAAGTCATGAGGTAAAAAAATAACCCAGACACCTTATTAAGAGAAATTGCCAGAGAAAATTTCCCTAATGTTTTTTATAGGAAAATTGAGCAAACAACAAAAAAGGCACCTAAATCTAAAGAATTTTTATGGAGACAAAGAGCAAGGTATGTATAGACTCAGAAGGGGACAATAAAAGCAAAGGAAACACATGCAGAGTACAAAAGAAAAATATGGATTGTACACAGTCTGAAAGGACCCAAAAAGACTTCAAAAATGAATTAAGAAAGGCAGAGACAGGACAAGAACTCACTATTTGGCAAGAACTTCTGGGAAAATTTGAAAACAGAATGGGAAAAATCACATCTAGATCAGTATCTCACACCCTATACCACAAAAAATCCAAAATGGGTAAATGACTTAAATATAAAGAATGCAATTATAAATAAATTATATGAACATAGAATAGTATAACTGTCAGATATTTGGGAAAAGAAGGAATTTAAGACCAAGAAAGAGATAACAAACATTACAAAATGTAAAGTGAATGATTTTGATTACATCAAATTAAAAAGGTCCAACCATTCTGAAGTGTACTTTGGAATTATGTCCATGGGCTTTAAAAGACTTTCTGCCCTTTGATCCAGTCATACCACTGTTGGGTTTGTACCCCAAAGAGATAATAATGAAAAATACTTGCACAAAAATATTTATAGCTGTGTTTTTAATTTTTTTGTTGTTTTTGAAAATTTTATTGAATTAATTTAGATTATTTTTCCTTGGTTACAAGAATCATGTTCTTTCCCTCTTCTCTACCCACCCCCTCTCTTAGCTATGTGCAATTCCACTGGGTTTTACATGTGTCCTTGATCAAAGCCAATTTCCATATTATTGATATTTGCACTACAGTGATCATTTAGAGTTTCTTAGCTGTGCTTTTTATAGTGGCAAAAAATTGGAAAAATGAGGGGGTTGTTCATCAGTTGGGGAATGGGAAATTGGGGGAAATTGTTCTATCTGATAGTGATGGAATACTGTTGTGCTGAAAGGAATGATCAACTGGATGATTTTTATGTGAGCTGGAAAGGCCTCTAGGAATTGATGCAGAGAAAAATGAGCAGAACCAGTGAACGCTGTAAACAGAAACTGAAACACTGTAGCACAATCAAATGTAACAGAATTTTCAACTAGCAGCAACCCAATGATGCAGGATGATCTAGACTAATTTATGAGAAAGAAATCTATCCACATCTAGAGAAAGAATTGTGGGAGTAGAAAAGGAGGAGAAAGCATATAATTGATCACATAGTTTGATGGGGATATGATTGGGGTTGTGGCATTAAATGATCACTGTACTGTAAATATGAATAATATTTAAATAGGTTTTGAACAATTATATATATGCCAGTGGAATTGCTTGTCAGCTATGGAAGGAGGGTGAGAAGAGGGGAGGGAAAGAATATGAATCATGTAACCATGGGAAAATATTCTAAATAAATTAATAAATTTTAAAAAATAAATAAATTTAGCTGAGTTACGAGATATAAAATAATTATACAAAATTCATTAACATCCTCTATACTAGAAATAAAATTTTTCTGCAATTGGTTGTGATTTATATCTGTAGACAATATAACATATCTAGGAGTCCACTTGTCAAGATG